>NC_057804.1:495156612-495164423 GCF_018294505.1 Triticum aestivum
CATAGTAAAAGGTCTCCAGGATTAGATTTGCTGCCCTCACATAGTAAAAGGTCTCCAAGATTAGATTTGCTGCCCTCACATAGTAAAAGGTTTTCAGGATTAGATTTGCTGCCCTCACATAGTAAAAGGTCTCCAGGATTAGATTTGCTGCCCTCACATAGTACAAGGTCTCCAGGATTAGGTTTGCTACCCTCACATAGCATGAACAAACTCGGCATCACCACTTTATGCATCCTTGTAGGTACATTGTGTTGATGCATCCACTGTCGCAGGTCCTTATACCATCCTTTTGATGTTGTTAATGTAAGGGCGCATGTAAAATGAAGCGATCACATTGTTACCTTAGGGACATGTCTAACCAGTGTTATTGTTAATCTAATGCCTCCAGTGATAAGACACAATTAAACTGTGT
This sequence comes from Triticum aestivum, assembly GCF_018294505.1. Taxonomy (NCBI): domain Eukaryota; kingdom Viridiplantae; phylum Streptophyta; class Magnoliopsida; order Poales; family Poaceae; genus Triticum; species Triticum aestivum. The sequence goes on from NC_057804.1 coordinate 495,157,025, forward strand.
TACAAATGGCACTCCTGCTATTTTCCCTAGTATGATAAGTAAGTTGCTCCTTTACGCTGCACAGTGTCCTGGTGTCCCCATGGTCCCATGCCCTTAAACCAACTCTTTAGCTGTTGTTGATTTACTGTTACTGGTAAACAAGAAATACCACCATTAAAGTAATCCCATACTTGAGGAATCTCATTGTTGATCGTAATGCTTCTGGTAACATGAAGCATTGCTGACGTTTTAAAATTTCTACTGTCCTTGCGTGATTGCCCTGAACAAAATTAAGATGCTTTTTTCATTTTGTATATGTTTCGTATATTCTTATTGACCAGCAACTATTTACTTTCTATCTTTTTGTGTAGATAGGGATATCCATTTCACCTTGTTGCCATTGTGACCTTTTGGTGAACTGCACAAAACACTTTTTTTTGGAATGAGTGTCTTGTGCAGTTCAACTAAAATGTCACGTGGGCAACATCTCTCAATTTTGGTGGAACTGCACAAAATGGTGATTGGCCTTTGCAAGATGGTGGAACTGCACAAAATGGTGGAACTGCGCAAAATCTCCGTCAAGTTCTGCCGCTAATCTCGTGCAACATTTTATTATCCTTTGCAAGATGGAGCCGTCAGTGTCACCACAATGGCACTTTATTTTAGTGGAACTGCACAAAAGGATAAGAAAATTATAGTTGCACCTTACATGAGCCGGACAACCAACCTTAATGTTCCTCAATTTTAGTGCAACTACTAAAGAAGAACCTGCCAGCTCACAAGAGCAAGTACTTCTTGCTAGCTGAATGATGCAATCTTTGCTTCGTTTCAGGTGAACTGCAGAAAAAGGCGCATGAATTGAATCATGGAACTCCAGGCAGACCTCATCCAAGTAGAGCTGGAGGTTGAGTTTAAGGAGGCCGCTATTAAAGCCAAATCATGCTCTCCTATCTCCTTGTTTGTGTTGTGGAAACGTGTTGTGCAAACAGGAATACTCAACTACAGATGTTGTGACGGTCAAGAACATTTGCCAAGTTCTTCGATTGTATGACATGGCTAGCCAAGATGGATTTAAATTTGATATTCACTTTATCAAAAGGCTCTAATGGGTTGGTTCTGAATCTTGCAAGCTGGGAATCAATGAGATGTGTAGGCATCTTTGTTGTACTTATTATTTGAATCTTATTTGTTGGTTCTGAATCTTGCAAGCTGGGAATCAATGAGATGTGTAGGCATCTTTGTTGTACTTATTATTTGAATCTTATTTGTTGGTTCTGAATCTTGCAAGCTGGGAATCAATGAGATGTGTAGGCATCTTTGTTGTACTTATTATTTGGATCTTATTTGTTGGTTCTGAATCTTGCAAGCTGGGAATCAATGAGATGTGTAGGCATCTTTGTTGTACTTATTATTTGGATCTTATTTGTTCGTTCTGAATCTTGCAAGCTGGGAATCAATGAGATGTGCAGGCATCTTTGTTGTACTTATTATTTGGATCTTATTTGTTGGTTCTGAATCTTGCAAGCTGGGAAACATGGCATGATGATGCAGAGAACAACAACCATAACAAACAGTTCAAACTTGGTAGTATTATCTTTGTGAAAGTGCGACAAATGGGTTGATCGTGTGCGTCCTAAGAATAATAATTCTAATTGTTGTGCATGTTGATCCTGTGGCACTAATAGAACGAGCGAATGCATTGCTTGTTTTAAGTATAAATTTCTATTAAAGCTAATTAAATTTAAGTAAAGTGACCACTAACTCATGTTATTACAATACCAATACAAACCCGCTCGTGAACCGACATGTGGCCGGAGTAGGTTTCTTAATGGAGGCGTTTCAATGCACCGAGGGTGCATCTTCTACCGGGCGTGCAGCGGACGAGGGAGGGGTAGTAACTGTTGTCGCCTGTACACACTCAGCTTACTGTTGAATCCAGTTCCCCAAGAGCTAAAAAAGAACTGCTGCCACCGCCTAAACACTCGTTCACTCGAAGAGACTCCAATGGCAATCCGAGGGGTGAGCCTGCTAGATATGGACTTCAGCAAGGAGTTCCCCTTTGAGTTCGCCGTTCAGTCCTATGGCTGCACCAAGTTGAATGTGATGTACACCAAGACTCGGTGAAGCTCTGCCTTGCCTCAGTCCTATGGTTGCACCAGGTTCTGGAGCATTCGCCCGTTTCATCGGCAGCACCGACTGCACCTTCACTATGGTGGAGAGAAGGAAGAACGCAATGATTCGGCCATCTGGTGCAACAAGCTTGTCGACATCCAGAAGCAATACAAGATCATCAGCAACGGGCAGGAGAAGGACTCTGTGGTTGACCTTGCTGAGACCATCATCGACCCCTGATACGCCAACATGAAAGAAGATGACCTGAACACGTGGGAGGTACCTCTGAATCTAGCCTACATAACCTACGCGGCCAAGGACGCATACACATGCTACCACATGTACAGGCAGATCTTGGACAGGGGGGCGTGTCTGCTTCCCGTAACTGACGAGTACACGGACAGTCGCAGCATCATGATCAAGCGTGCCAGGAAGGTCTAGATGTTGTACTTTATCTGTTTATAAGCACCTTTATCATCTGAGTGTTTCATGCATTAGCCTATGTGTCGTAATTATCTGTTTTGTCTGAAATATTTCTTTTAAGAACCCATTAACCTGATTGCTTTTTTTAGTGGTTATTTTCTTATGTATGTAAACTAGTTCACTTGTCCGTAAAAAAAACTAGTTCACTCGGCTGACGTGCTTTGAATCTCCTTCCTCCCAACATATTCCCCTCCTCAGGTGGACCCAGCAGGTCTCTGAATTTTCTCCCACTTTCTTTTTTGATGTAAATTGAGTTTTCTCCCAGTACTTTCCCCTAGAACCAACTCAATTATCCCACGTCTAGCCTAAAAAATATAATACCCCACGTACTATTAACTCATCAAATTAAACTGATATTTTATTTCATAAGTTGAAAGTTCTTACAAAATAATAATAATAATTGTTTATATATAACTTGGCAAGTTAACTCCTAGTGATTGCGTACATAAGCTTGCAAAGATTTTACTGACGTGCAATCATGTGTTTATGTTTTTATAACATTTCTCCGTCTAGCCCACATGATGTTTTCACCCAGCCCAGCAAGTCCGCGGATTTCGAGAAAAATGCAAATGGGATTTAAACGCGCTGCATAAATGCTGCATCATTGTTTCACCCAGCCCACGAAATGGACTAAAAAACAAATGGACTGGCTGACATGTGGGCCATTAGGTCGAAGCCTAAGAAGGCGTTGGATTTACATCCAACGGCCGGCATTCTTATTCAATCTCTCGTCTTCTTCCCCCAGCGCTGCCAGAACCGCCTGCTCCAGCCTTCGGCGTCCAGTGGCGTTGTTTTGCGCTCCTCAGCGAAACGCTACCCCGCCGACGGCCAGGCCATCCCTCCACTCCGCACCTCCTGTTATTCTCTGCCGAGTGTAGGCCCACCCTGCACCCGTACCAGTCAAGTTTCCCACTCCTCTCCGTCTGCGACTCCACTGCCACGTCTTCCCCATCTCCGGGTCGTTCCAGTCTGGGGCCTCGCCGTCGTCCACCGCCTTGGTGCGCTCAGCGCGGCGTGGTAAACATACGAGAGTCATCGGAAGAGCACTGTACGTGGAGAGCCTGACGGCTGGGACCCACAAGGTCCATGGTCGCACGCAAGGAAAGTTCCTCCTTATTACACACTGTACGTGCACTGTACGTGGGAAGGGCTTCTGTATTTCGCGAAAAAAAGTTCCCCCACTGACGGGTCGGACCCACCAGCTATATCTTCGCACGCAAGGAAGTGCCTCGCTATTACGCACGAAAAAATGAATACCCCCTGCTAGCTGGGACCCACCATAGCGGTTGGCTGACTTGTGGGCCTACTAAGTTGACGAGGACGGAGGGCTTTGTCAACTTAGTCAATATGAACGATTCTAGCTCTAGTGACCGTACGATGTCCATCCAACGGCCATAGTGCTTCTTCAACCTCTGGTCTTCTTGCTCCAGCCGCCCAAAGTAGCGCCGGTCGTGCCGCGTGCTCCTGCCTCTCATGGCCGGCTGTGATGCCGCGGAGGCCCCACCGCCCCCTAATACTCCCACCGCTGGCCCATGGTATCCCTCTACTCACCCACACCCCCTGTTATTCTGCGGTGACGGCAGCCTCATGCCGCAGCCGAACGAGTGAACCCTTGTACTCCTGTCCGCGTGGGCATCCACTGCCGCGTCTTCCCCGGCTCCGCGTCATCCCCTTCCTAGGCCTCGCCATCGTCCACCGCCTTGGTTCTCTCGGCGCGGCGTGGTCAATGTGGTCAATGACCGACTTCCATCGGAAGAGTACTGTACGTGGAGAGGCTAACAGTTGGGTCCACGGCCACAGCCCAGTTTTTTTGTGATTTGCCAAGTAAGTCGCTTTGTTAGGCCTGTTGGGCTGCAAATCTTTCAAGACGAGGAGAGCTTCATTAGGCTGGCCGTGAAAATGGCCTATCAGTAATGAGAAATGGGCTGTACATTTTTAAAACACATCAAACCGGCAATTAGTTTCAAATATCTTTTTTCATTTTGAGATTTTAAATTACATTATTTTTTATGCGTGGAGAATTTGTTGGATTTTATATTGATATACATTTATTTTTAAAATCAGTTTGAATGTGAGTCGAAATTTCGGGATTAAAAACAGTTCGGACCGCACAGAAATATGAAAAATTTTGTATAATTTTTTAACCGTGGCCACAATATGGGCTGTAATGCTAACAAAAAGAATACGGGCTCCAAAAAACCTTAAGAATTAGCAAATGGGCTGTAAATTATTAGAAATAATGGCAGATGGGTTGTATGTTGTTTTCCACAGATTTGAGGCTTTCCTAAAAAAAGGTTGCCGCACAAGCAATGACTGTTGGATGTCCATCCAACGACCGTCATGCTTCTTCAATCTCTGCTCTTCCTGCTCCAGCCGCTCAAACAAGCACCGGCAGGACTGCCTGCTCCCTCCTCCCCACGGCCGGCTATGCTGCCGAGCAGGCCTCACCGCCCCCACCATACTCCCGTCGCTGGCCTAGCCAACCCTCTACTCACCCACACATGTTGTTATTCTTCGGCAACGGCAGACGAACCAGTAAACCCTCGTATAGTTGTACTCCCCTCCACGTGGGAAACAACTGCCGAGTCTTCCCTGCCTCCGTGTCGTTCCCTTCCTAGGCCTCGCCGTCGTCCACCGCCCTGGTGCTCTCGGCGCGGCCTGGTCAACATGGTCAACGACCAACATGCATCTGAAGTGGACTGTACATGGAGAGGCTGACAGCTGGGTCCACGGCCGCACGCAAGGAAATGCCTCCTTATTACGCGCAACAATGATTCCTCCACCTGACATCAGGGAGCCACCGAAAGGGCCTCTATATTTCGCGAAAAAATGTTACCACCGCTAACAGCTCGGACCCACCAGCTATATCTTTGCGCGCAAGGATGTGCTCCTTATTACACACAAAATAATGATTACTCCCCCTGTTAGCTGGGACCCAGTATAGTGGCAGGCTGACTTGTGAACCTACTAAGTTGACGGGGATGGAGGGCTTTGTCAGCTTAGTCAATATGCATGATTCTAGCTCCAGTGACCGTATGATGTCCATCCAACGGTCGTAGTGCTTCTTCAACCTCTGGTCTTCTTGCTCCAGCCGCCCAAACCAGCGCCGGTCGTGCCTCGTGCTCCTGCCTCCCGTGGCCGGCTGTGATGCGGCGGAGGCCTCACCGCTACCTACTACTCCCACCGCTGGCCAGGCCATCCCTCTACTCACCCACACCCCCTGTTATTTTGCGACGATGGCAGCCTCACACCGCAGCAAACCAGTGAACCCTCGTACTCCTCTATGCGTGGGCATCCACTGCCGCGTCTTCCCCGGCTTCGCATCGTCCCCTTCCTAGGCCTCGCCATCGTCCACCGCCCTGGCGCTCTCGGTGCGGCGTGGTCAACATGGTCAAGGAACGGCTTCCATCGGACGTGGACTGTATGTGGAGAGGCTGACAGCTGGGTCCATGGCTGCAGCAAGGAAGTGCCTACTTATTCCGCGGAAAATAATGATCCCTCCACCTGACAGCTGGGACCCACCAGACGGTCCACTGTATTTCACGAAAAAAACGTTTCCCCCTCACTGCTGGGACCCACCAGCTACATCTTCGCACGCAAGGAAGTGCGTCCGAAAAAAAACGATTCGCCCCCCTGACTGCTGGGACCCACCAGCTACATCTTCGCTCGCAAGGAAGTGCATCCGAAAAAAAACGATTCGCCCCCTGACTACTGGGACCCACCAGCTACGTCTTCGCATGCAAGGAAGTGCCTGACAGTTGGGACCCACCTAGTCGAAGCGTCCGTAGCGTTGTCATTCTGGTCGCGAATGTGTACGTACATATATATTGGTGGATGTAGAGGCGCGCACGTGTCCTAGTAGAGGCGCGCACATGTCATAGTAGAGGCGCGCACGTAGCATGTACACGTACCTACAGTGGCCAGGGTGCAAGAAAGAAAATATGGCCACGCATGTGTACATATGTGCATATATACGTACGGCCAGGGCTCATGTACATTGGCTGGGCCGGAACGGAGAAACAGCATCGTCGTCGTGTTCATGGGGAGCCAAACGGCTGGGTCGGAACAAAATGTGTGGTCGTGTTCATCGGGAGGGCTTGGATGGAACAGGCGATGGAAACGAGGCATGGCGTACCGCAGAACGGAGGAAACGGCCTTGTGTTCGACCGGCCACGTTTGAAACGGGATCCAGTTCATCGGGAGGGGTCTGGCGTACCGCAAAACAGAGGAAACGAACCTCCTACAGACGAAACGGGGGTCATGTTGATCGGGAGGGGTGTGGCATACCGCAAAACGGACGAAACGGACCTCCTACGGTCGAAACGGGGGTCCTGTTGATCGGGAGGGGTGTGGCATACCGCAAAACGGACGAAACGGACCTCCTACGGTCGAAACGGGGGTCCTGTTAATCGGGAGGGGTGTGGCGTACCGCAAAACGGATGAAACAGACTTGTGTTGGAGCACCACGGTCAAAACGGGGGTCCTGTTCATCGGGAGGGGTGTGGTGTGCCACAAAACGGGAGTCCACGGGATACTATTCATCTCCACCGTCGACCTCCTCCAGCCTCCACGGGCTACTGTTCATCCACCGTCGACCTCCTCCAGCCTCCACCTGCGGTTGTTCATCCATGGGCTCCTGTTCATCCAGCCTCCACTGCGCACTACTCCACCGGCTACTGTTCAACCACCCCTCTCCACGGGCTCCTGTTCAACCACCCCTCCATGGGCTACTGTTCATCCACCCCTCCACCGTCTACTATTCATCCAGCCCTCCACGGGGTCGTCCTATTCATCCAGCCCTCCACACCATGGGGTCCTGTTCATC
>NC_057804.1:495164617-495421030 GCF_018294505.1 Triticum aestivum
GCTCACTGTTCATCCAGAGAGGCAGCATCGATCGGCTTCAGTTAGCAGTGGTAGCGAAGGAATCGACCGCTCGGGTTCAGTAACACGTAGCCTGCAGTGCAATCGCTCGGGTTCAGTTAGAGCCCAACGCCTCGATCGGGTTCAGTTAGAGCCAACGCCTCGCACACACGCGCATACGTGTACGAGAGAAACGCACATCGCTCGGCCCCCGAGCACCCACCATAACTGGGAACTCCCCGAAATTTTCCTCGCCCTCGCTTCTACCACGGTTTTTTCTGTCATGGACGGCCCAAAGAATGTCATGTAGCTGCGTCTCCGGCCCGCCCAGGATGAAAAGCCCATTTTCTGTCATGATTTTTGCCATAGAAGTAGCAGCCCACCACATCTATGATGATACCGGGTTTTGTCACAATTATCGTCATAGAAGTGTCATATGTATGACCAAATTTTTTTCGTTCGGCCCAAAATGTCAAGGATGTGTCTTTTTTTGTAGTGATAGGGGATCGCAATATTTTTCGAGGGTAGTGTATTCAAGCCAAATTTATTGATTCGACACAAAGGGAACCAAAGAACATTCTCAAGTATTAGCAGTTAAGTTGTCAATTCAACCACACATGGATAACTTAGTATCTGCAGAAAAGTATTTAGTAGCAAAGTATTATGGAAGTAATGGTAACAGTGGCAAAAGTAACAGTAGCAGTTTTGTAGTAGTTGTAACAGTAGCAACGGTAAAGTAAATAAGCAAAGCACTATATGTGAAAAGCTCGTAGGCATTGGATCAGTGATGCATAATTATGTTGGATGTGATTCCTCATGTAATAGTTATAACATAGGGTGATACAGAACTAGCTCCAGTTCATCAATGTAATGTAGGCATGTATTCCGAATATAGTCATACGTGCTTATGGAAAAGAACTTGCATGGCATCTTTTGTCCTACCCTCCCGTGGCAGCAGGGTCCTAATGGAAACTAAGGGATATTAAGGCCTCCTTTTAATAGAGTACCGGACCAAAGCATTAACACTCCTTAAACTACGGTCATCACCGGTAAGTATCCTGATTATTGTCACTTCGGGGTTAACGGATCATAACACATAATAGGTGACTATAGACTTGCAAGATAGGATCAAGAACTCACATATATTCATGAAAACATAATAGGTTCAGATCTGAAATCATGGCACTCAGGCCCTAGTGACAAGCATTAAGCATAGCAAAATCATAGCAACATCAATCTCAGAACATAATGGATACTAGGGATCAAACCTTAACAAAACTAACTTAATTACATGGTAAATCTCATCCAACCCATCACCGTCCAGCAAGCCTACGATGGAATTACTCACGCACGGCGGTGAGCATCATGAAATTGGTAACAGAGGATGGTTGATGATGACGACAGCGACGGATTCCCCTCTCTGGAGCCCCGAACGGACTCCAAATCAGCCCTCCCGAGAGGTTTTAGGGTTTGGCGGCGGCTCTGTATCGTAAAACGCGATGAAGCCTTCTTCTCTTCTTTTTTTTCTCCGCAAAAGCAAATATATGGAGTTGGAGTTCAGGTCGGTGGATGTCCAGGGGGGCCACGAGGCAGGGGGGTGCGCCCTAGGGGAGGGGGCGCGCCCCCCACCCTCGTGACCAGGGTGTGGGCCCCCTGGCGTCAATTCTTTCACCAGTATTTTTTGTTAATTCTAAAAAGTGCCTCCATGGATTTGCAGGTCATTCCGAGAACTTTTATTTCTGCACAAAAATAACACCATTTCAGTTCTGCTGAAAACAGCGTCATTCCGGGTTAGTTCCATTCAAATCATGCAAGTTAGAGTCCAAAATAAGGGCAAAAGTGTTTGGAAAAGTAGATACGACGGAGACGTATCAACTCCCCCAAGCTTAAACCTTTGCTTGTCCTCAAGCAATTCAGTTGATAAACTGAAAGTGATAAAGAAAAACTTCTACAAACTCTATTTGCTCTTGTTGTTGTAAATATGTAAAGCTAGCATTCAAGTTTTCAGCAAATATTATAACTAACCACATTCACAATAACACTTAGGTCTCACGTTTACTCATATCAATGGCATAATCCACTAGCGAGCAATAATAATAAAACTCGAATGACAACACTTTCTCAAAACAATCATAATATGATATAACAAGATGGTACCTCGCTAGCCCTTTCTAAGACCCCAAAACATAAATGCAGAGGACCTTTAATGATCAAGGACTGACTAAACATTGTAATTCATGGTAAAAGAGATCCAGTCATAGTCATACACAATATAAACTAATATTAATGTGTGCAAATGACAGCGGTGCTCTCCAGCAGGTGCTTTTTAATAAGAGGGTGATTACTCAACATAAAAGTAAATAGATAGGCCCTTCATAGAGGGAAGCAGGGATTTGTAGAGGTGCCAGAGCTCAATATTTATAACAGAGATAATAACATTTTGAGCGGTATACTTTCATTATCAACATACCAACTGTGAGATCTCGATATCTTTCATGCTACACACATTATAGGAGGTTCCCAAATAGAATGGTAAAGTTTTATACTCCCCCTCCACCAACAAGCATCAATCCATGGCTTGCCTGAAACAACGGGTGCCTCCAACTAACAACAATCCTGGGGAAGTTTTTTTTAATTATTTTGATTTGATTTGAGCATGGGACTGGGCATCCCAGTGACCAGCCATTTCTTGTGAATGAGGAGGGGAGTCCACTCCTCTTGAGAATAACTAGCATGGAAGATACAAATAGCCCTAGTTGATAAATGAGTTGTTCGAGCATACAAAATAGAATTTCATTTGAAGCTTTGGAGTTTGGCACATACAAATTTACTTGGAATGGCAGGTAGATACCGCATATAGGAAGGTATGGTGGACTCATATGGAATAACTTTGGGGTTTATGGAGTTTGGATGCACAAGCAGTATTCCCGCTTAGTACAAGTGGAGGCTATCAAAGACTGGGGAGCGACCAACTGAGAGAGCGACAACAGTCATGAACATGCATTAAAATTAATAGACACTGAGTGCAAGCACGAGTAGGATATAACCCACCATGAACATAAATATCGTGAAGGCTATGTTGATTCTTTTTCAACTACATGCGTGAACATGTGCCAAGTTGAGTCATTCAATTCATTCAAAGGAGGATACCACTCTATTATACCACATCACAACCATTTTAATAGCATGTTGGCACGCAAGTTAAACCATTATAACTCATAGTTAATTAAGCATGGCATAAGCAACTACAATGTCTAATTGTTATTGCAAACATGTTTATTCATAATAGGTTGAATCAGGAACGATTAGCTAATCATATTTACAAAACCAAGAGAGGTCGAGTTCATACTAGCTCCTCTTATCCCAATCATTTCATCATATATTATCATCATTGCCTTTCACTTGCACGCCCGAATGATGTGGATAATAATAATAGTGCACGTGCATTGGACTAAGCTGGAATCTGCAAGCATTCATTTCAAGAGAGAAGACAAAGTAATATGGGCTCTTGGTTAAAGTAAATCAATTATGCATATGAGAGCCACTTAGACATTTTCATTATAGTCTTCTTCTCTCGACCCCCCAAAGGAAAAGAAAAGAAATAAAACTATTTACACGGGAAAGCTCCCAACAAGCAAAAAGAAGAACGAGAAATCTTTTTGAGTTTTTCTTTTAATTATTACTACTATAGGCATGGAAATTAAACTAACTAAATTTTTTTGGTCTTTCTTAAGGTTTATCTAACACACAAGAAGAAGGCAGGATAATAAATTAAACTGGCATGGATAGTACAATGAAAGAGTATGAGCACCGACACTAGAATGAGTGTGTGAACATGAATGCAAAGTTGGTGAGGAATATGTACTCCCCCAAGCTTAGGATTTTGGCCTAAGTTGGTCTATGGCCATGGGTAGCCTGGCTGATATCCATAGTTGTAATACTAAGATTGAGCACCATTGCCTCCTGAGCTGCAGCCGGGCGGCGGGCTGCCTCCGCCCTCCTCTCGTAGTTGTTTGCTTCCTCCCTGGTTATAACATATCTTCTTTTTTCCTGATAATCAAAAAGGGTAGGAGCAGGGAGAGTAATATGGACAGCACGATGTCTGTCAAAGATTAGTCGATACTGGAGGAATTGTTCATTCCTCTCAAGAAAATGAGGACTGACCATGGCATTATAATCTAAATAAGTGAGAAGCAACTCTGTATCATTTTCATGTATAGGTATATCAAGATAATTAGCCACACGGGTTGCATAAATTCCTCCAAACAAATCTCCATCAAAACCATTATGATGCAACCTACGTGCAACAATTGCCCCCAAGTTGTATTGTTTATCACCTAATACAGCACTCTTGAGGACACAAAGATCAGGAACACACATGTGACATGCTTCATCTTTACCGTTAATGCATCTACCAATGAAGAGAGCAAAATAATGTATAGCAGGAAAGTGAATGCTCCCTATAGTAGCTTGTGCTATTTCTCTAGATTCTCCCACAGTAATACTAGCAAGAAAGTCTTTATATTCAGATTTACGAGGTTCGTTAACACTTCCCCACTGCGAGAGTTTGCAAGAAGTAGTAAAATCTTCTAGGTCCATGGTATATGATTTATCATAAATATCAAACAGGACACTTTCAGAATTGCGCGAGGATGTAAATTTGAACCTTCTCACAAATGAATTAGTTAAGTATTGGTATTGAGGGCACTTATGTTGCATGAATTCCTCAAGGTCGGCATTACGCACATATGCATCGAATTCATCCTTGATGCCTGCTTTGATCATAAAATCCTCAGATGGTCACTCACAAGGCCGCACGTCAGCTTCCCTTGGTGGTTTGTCATCCTGCTCACGTATCGCGAGTCGGGGTTCTTTCTTCCTTGAAGAACCACCTTGGTACATTTTCCTGAACATATTTCTTCCTCTGAAAAATTTCTGAAATTTTTAGTGACTCAAAACAAAAGTGAAACAACTTAATGAAATTGATAGCAACTACTCCCACAAGTGCCTAGAGCCTCTATCATGCATTAGAATTACTTGGGACCTCATAAATTTGACATGCAAGCTCAAGAATAGGGTCACCTAAGAAGCAAGAAATTGAAATGAATAAAGCACTAGAACAAAAACTAATTAGATCATTGGAGGAGTCACATACCAAGGAACAACCTCCCAAAGCAGTTTTCTGAATGGAGCTTTGAGCAAGGAGATCGAAAATGGCAGCAAAATGAGCTAGAACTCGTGCTTGAGCTAGATAGTGATTTTTTGGGAGGAAGATGGAGTGCGTGGGTGCAGGAATACGTGTAGGGAAGCAACCATGGGCCCACAAGGCAGGGGGCGTGCCCTGTAGGGGTGGGCGCACCCTGGACCCTCGTGGCTAGGTGCTTGCTCCCCTGTTGTGTTCTCAGTGCCAAATATTCTTAAATATTCCAGAAAAAATCATATTAAATTGGCATGGCATTTGGAGAACTTTTGTTTTTGGGATATTTTTTATTGCATGGATAATTCAGAAAATAGACAAAATATACTATTTCTACTTTATTTATTCTAAGTAACAGAAAGTAAAGAGAGGGTACAGAAGGTTGTGCCTTCTAACTTCGTCCATCTCATGCTCATCAAAAGGAATCCACTAACAAGGTTGATCAAGTCTTGTTAACAAACTCATTCGGAATCACATTAAAAACGGAGAAATTTTGAAGTGTCACTAGGTTACCTCAATGGGGATATGAACATCCCCAATAATAAGAATATCATACTTTTTCTTTGTAGTAGGAAGAGGAAATTCAAAACCTCCAAATATAATTGATGGAATCTTCCCAATAGAATTTATGCTGTGAACTTGAGGTTGTTTCCTCGGAAAGTGTACTGTATGCTCATTACCATTAACATGAAACGTGACATTGCCTTTGTTGCAATCAATAACAGGACCTGAAGTATTTAAAAAGGTTCTACCAAGGATAATGGACATACTGTCGTCCTCGGGAATATCAAGAATGACAAAGTCTGTTAAGATAGTAACATCCGCAACAACAACAGGCACGTCCTCACAAATGCCGACAGGTATATCAGTTGATTTATCAACCATTTGCAAGGATATCTCAGTAGGTGTCAACTTACTTAATTCAAGTCTACGGTATAAGGAAACAGGCATAACACTGACACCGGCTCCTAAATCACATAAGGCAGTTTTAACATAATTTCTTTTGATGGAGCATGGTATAGTGGGTACTCCGGGATCACCAAGTTTCTTAGGTATTCCACCCTTAAAGGTATAGTTGGCAAGCATGGTGGAGATTTCAACTTCAGGTATTTTTCTTTTATTCTTAATGATATCTTTCATGTATTTAGCATAAGGGTTTGTTTAAGGCATATTAGTTAAGCACATGCGTAAGAAAATAGGTCTAATCATTTCAGCGAAGCGCTCAAAGTCCTCATCATCCTTTTTCTTGGATGGTTTAGGAGGAAAAGGCATGGGTTTCTGAACCCATGGTTCTCTTTCCCTACCATGCTTCCTAGCAACAAAGTCTCTCTTATCATAACATTGATTTCTTGATTGTGGGTTATCAAGATCAACAATAGGTTCAATTTCTATATCATTGTTATTGCTAGGTTGAGCATCTACATGAACATCATTATTAGCATTATCATTAGGTTCATGTTCATCTCCAGATTGTGTCTCAGCATCAGAGATAGAAATATCATTAGGATTCTCAGGTGTTTCTACATTAGATTCACCAGAAGCATGCAAAGTACTATCATTTTTCTTTTTCTTATTCTTAGAAGGACTAGGAGCATCTAAGTTATTCCTCTGAGAATCTTGTTCAATTCTCTTAGGGTGGCCTTCAGGATACAAAGGTTCCTGAGTCATTTTACCAGTTATAGTAGCCACTCTAACAGCAAAATCATGTTTATTATTTAATTCATCAAGCAATTCATTCTGAGCCTTAAGTACTTGTTCGGCTTGAGTGGTGACCATAGAAACATGTTTACTAGCGATTTTAAGTTCACCCTTAACTCTAGACATATAATCACTCATGCGTCCAATCATATAAGTATTATTTTTCAATTTTCTACTAATATAATCATTGAAATTTGATTGTTTATCCATAAAATCATCAAATTCATCTAAGCATTGGCTAGCAAACTTTGTAGACAGGATTTCAACTTTATCATATCTATAAAGAGAGTTTACCTTCATTACAGGTGTTGGGTTATCAAGACATTGCATTTCTTTAGGTGGTATATTGAGGCCATGAATTTCTTCAATAGGAGGTAAATCTTTAACATATTTGGCTTTAATACCTTTCTCTTTCATAGATTTCTTTGCCTCTTGCATATCTTCAGGACTGAGAAATAGAACACCTCTTTTCTTCGGAGTTGGCTTATGAGTTGGTTCAGGAGGTGCCCAATTATTTTCAATTGCCAACATATTATTGAATAGCAATTCAGCTTTGTCGACTGTCATGTCCCTGAAAACACAACCAGCACAGCTATCCAGGTGGTCCTTGGAAGCATCGGTTAGTCCATTATACAAGATATCAAGTATTTCATTTTTCTTAAGAGGATGATCAGGCAAAGCATTAAGTAATCAGAGAAGCCTCCCCCAAGCTTGTGGGAGCCTCTCTTCTTCTATTTGCACAAAATTATATATTTCCCTTAAGGCAGCTTGTTTCTTATGAGCAGGGGAATATTTAGCAGAGAAGTAGTAAATCATATCCTGGGGACTACGCACACAACCAGGATCAAGAGAATTAAACCATGTCTTAGCATCACCCTTTAATGAGAAAGGAAATATTTTAAGGATATAATAATAGCGAAATTTCTCATCATTAGTAAACAGGGTGGTTATATCATTTAACTTAGTAAGATGTGCCACTACAGTTTCAGATTCAGTGCCATAAAAAGGATCAGATTCAACTAAAGTAATTATCTCGGGATCAACAGAGAATTCATAATCCTTATCAGTAACAAATATAGGTTAAGTAGCAAAAGCAGGGTCATGTTTCATTCTAGCATTCAGAGTCTTTTGTTTCAGTTTAGCTAATAATTTCTTAAGATCTCATCTATCATTGCAAGCAAGAAAATCTCTAGCAGTTTCTTCATCCATAACGTAACCCTCGGGAACAACAGGCAATTCATATTTAGGTGGAGAACCTTCATCATCACTATCATCAATATTATCAGTTTCAATAATTTCATTCTCCCTAGCCCTAGCAAGTTGTTCATCAAGAATTTCACCTAATGGCACAGTGGTATCAAGCGTAGAAGTAGTTTCATCACGAGTATCATGCATAGTAGAAGTCGCATCATCAATAACATGCGACATATCAGAATTAAAAGCAGAAGTAGGTTTAGGTGTCGGAAGGTTACTCATAACGGAAGGAGAATCAAGTGCAGAGCTAGATGGCAGTTCCTTACCTCCCCTCGTAGTTGAGGGATAAATTTTAGTTCTTTGATCTTTCAAGTTCTTCATAGTGATCAGCAGATATAAATCCCAAGTGACTCAAAGAATAGAGATATGCACCCTGGCAACAGCGCCAGAAAATAGTCTTGATAACCCACAAGTATAGGGGATCGCAACAGTTTTCGAGGGTAGAGTATTCAACCCAATTTTATTGATTCGACACAAGGGAGCCAAAGAATATTCTTAAGTATTAGCAGTTGAGTTGTCAATTCAACCACACCTGGATAACTTAGTATCTGCAGCAAAGTATTTAGTGGCAAACTAGTATGGAAGTAATGGTAACAGTGGCAAAAGTAATAGTAGCAGTTTTGTAGTAGTTGTAACAGTAGCAACAGTAAAGTAAATAAGCAAAGCACAATATGTGAAAAGCTCGTAGGCATTGGATCAGTGATAGATAATTATGTCGGATGTGATTCCTCATGTAATAGTTATAACATAGGGTGACACAAAACTAGCTCTAGTTCATCAATGTAATGTAGGCATGTATTTTGAATATAGTCATACTTGCTTATGGAAAAGAAATTGCATGACATCTTTTGTCCTACCCTCCCGTGGCAGCGGGGTCCTAATGGAAACTAAGGGATATTAAGGCCTCCTTTTAATAGATTACCGGACCAAAGCATTAACACTTAGTGAATATATGAACTCCTCAAACTACGGTCATCACCGGTAAGTACCCCGATTATTGTCACTTCGTGGTTAACGGATCATAAGTCATAATCGGTGACTATAGACTTGGAAGATAGGATCAAGAACTCTCATATATTCATGAAAACATAATAGGTTCAGATCTGAAATCATGGCAATCGGGCCCTAGTGACAAGCATTAAGCATAGCAAAGTCATAGCAACATCAATCTCATAACATAATGGATACTAGGGATCAAACCCTAACAAAACTAACTTAATTACATGGTAAATCTCATCCAACCCATCACCATCCAGCAAGCCTATGATGGAATTACTCACGCATGGCGGTGAGCATCATGAAATTGGTGATGGAGGATGGTTGATGATGATGACGGCAATGGATTCCCCTCTCTGGAGCCCCGAACGGACTCCAGATCAGCCCTCCCGAGAGGTTTTAGGGCTTTGCGGCGGCTCCGTATCGTAAAACGCGATGAATCCTTCTTCTCTTCTTTTTTTTTCTCCGTGAAAGCAAATATATGGAGTTGGAGTTGAGGTCAGTGGACGTCTAGGGGGCCCACGAGGCAGGGGGCGCACCCTAGCGGAGGGGGCGCCCCCACCCTCATGACCAGGGTGTGGGCCCCCTGACATTAATTCTTTCGCCAGTATTTTTTATTAATTCTGAAAAGTGCCTTCGTGTATTTGCAGGTCATTCCGAGAACTTTTATTTCTACAAAAAAATAACACCATGGCAGTTCTGCTGAAAACAGCGTTAGTCCGGGTTAGTTCCATTCAAATCATGCAAGTTAGAGTCCAAAACAGGGGCAAAAGTGTTTGGAAAAGTAGATACGACGGAGACGTATCAACCACCACCAGTGGGATGAGTGGTGCTCTCTATGGACAGATCTTTCTCGGCAGCAAATCCTCTAACCAAATACTAGTGGTTGACACCAGAGGGGACCAGGGTTGTACAAAGTCGGTTACAGAGAAAGGAACCTTCATATCCGAAAGCCAAGCTTGCCTTCCACGCCAAGTAGAGTCCCATCCGAACACAAGAAGAGATCTTTTGTATTGTATCTTCATAGCCCATCAGTCCGACCCAGGTTACACAGTCCGTACGGCCGAGGACCCCTTAATCCAGGACACCCTCAGTAGCCCCTGAACCAGGCTTCAATGACGAGGTGTCCGGCTCGCAGATTGTCTTTGGCATTGCAAGGCGGGTTCCTCCTCCGAATACTCCAAAGCTTCCTTCGAATACAGAAAACGTGTCCGACTCTGCAAAACAAATACCACACACAACTGCAGAGAGTATAATATTTCATGAGTCCAATACGCTGACAACTTTTTGTGGCATGACATCACGTCGCCACCCAGTCATTATTCAAACAGTTTTTAGCCTGCCGCTCCATATTCCGTGACGCGGTTTCATTGGCATGTCTTGTCAAAGCAGAGATCGTGTCCCCGTATTCTAGAATTCTCGTCAATACCGGTGTGGGTAATCTAACCGTGTCGTCCGCACAGCCCTTGGGGAATAGGCGAGTTTTAAGGCTAGTGGGGAGGCGCTTGATATTTGGTGCCTTCATAAGGAGATAAGGATTCACCCTTTTTCACCCATGCATTCTCTCATTCTTTGCCTCCCCCTTTCTCGAGCTCGAGCGCCCAAGTTCTCATCTTTTCCGCCCCAACAAAGCACTCCGACCATGTCCTGATCTGGAGCGCATGGCAAGTGGATGGCCTCCACCGTCAAGGAGAAGGACATCACCCAGCTCCGGGAGGCTGGGTATCTGGCCAAGGAGATCGCCCACCGGCTCCCCACCAAGGGACAGATTGTCCCTACTCAGGAGCCCAATGAGAGGGTTGTATTCCTCCCACACTTCGTCCGTGGGCTGGGATTTGTCTCCACCCATTCATCCGTGGACTCATGTTCTACTACGGGCTGGATTTTCACGATCTGGACTCCAACTCCATCCTCAACATCTCGGCATTCATTGTCATGTGTGAGGCCTTCCTCCGCATCCCACCCCACTTTGGATTATGGCTGAAGATCTTCAATGTGAACCCGAAGGTGGTGAGTGGCCAACACGCAGAGTGCGGAGGCGCCACGGTGAGCAAGATGCCCAACGTCACACGGCCCGAAGGCTCCTTCGTGGAGACTGTCAAGGGGTGGCAGAAGTCGTGGTTCTACATCACGGAGCCGCGCGACACGAACTGGGCGGCGGCTACCGCATTCCGCCCCGGAGCCCCGATGCGACTCACCTCCTGGCCGAAGAAGGGCCTGGACTGGTCTTCGTCGGACGAGCTGGCAGCTCTTCAATCGCGCATATAGAGCATGATAAACAAGAATATCAAGCTCGTCAATGTGATCCTTCCATGCCAGCACTGGCCTTGCCATTTGTGGGAGTATGAAGCGGCCAAGCACCAGACCTTGCTGCAGTTCTTCGGCACTACGCACGAAGACATCTGGAAGGTGCTCTTCAAGGCCAACGAGATGCGGCGGGACAGTGCCGAGGACTGTGGGCACGATTTGGCCCACCCCGCTTGTCCGATAAATGTTTTTCAAGGTGTATCCTTTACTTGCATACTCGAGGAAGATGCCTAAGCCTCCCTATTATTTTTTTCAGGCCTAGACAAAGAAGGCGGCGAGGATTCACTGTCCGGCTCTGCTGCCCAAAGACCCAGAAATCCCGCTCCTGATGAGGATGCTAGTTCCGACGCCCTATCAAGCGCCAGAGAAGAAGGCCAAGAAGAAGGTCAAGGGGACTAGGGGCGGTCTCCGCCGCAATGGCACTTCGGACGTGACGTCCGAAGACACTGAGGCTCACTCCTCCGCCGCCAAGGACGATGAGGAAGAGGAGGATGAAGAAGAAGAAAGCCATTCCCCCACTAAAGGGGGGAGGAAGAAAAGGACGGCCTCCTCGCACCTAGAGGCCAAAGCGTCCAAGAAGGGGAAAGCTTCCCTCCCGGACGACTCCACCGCGGCCACCGACAGCAGCTCGGAATGGCATCCCAGGGTCAAGCCCCTGGCAAAATCTTGAGTACTACAAAACTCGGACACATTCATATATCCATCCTCACTACTTTATAGTATTAACATGTTGAATCACATATTTATAGTCCGGCCTGGTCCAAGTTCGAGCGATCCTCATCTTCGGCGCTGGACCCGGATGCGATGGACAGCGGGACCTTTCCAGCGGCCTCCTATCCCAGGGCCATGGATAACACCGAGGTGTTATCCCAAAGGATCCCAGGCTAGGGAGAGACTCAAGAGGCCGTCAGAGCAGCACCAAAGGGTGAAACCTCGGTCGCCGGACACATGGGGGAGCAAACCCCCATGGATGCTGACGATGAGGGCCATATCGAATTTTTCCCCTAGCCGAATACAATTTCGGAGACCCATACGGCTCCGGAATCAGGCAAGCAGCCTCTTTCAAGAGAAGGAGGTGCGCCCATTCCACCGGTGACCTCTGTCCATCCAGAGGCACCGGATACTTTGCTGGAAGCGCTGCGAGGCGCTTCCATTGTCGAGGAACACCATACCCTTATGGGTACGATGATTGAGAGGATCCACTCCATGAAAAGCGGACTGGCCGAAGCCTGCACAAGCCTTCTAACAGGCTTTGAGGTAAGCAATGCAATAAAAAGAATGTCACAGTATAGACAGTAGCCCCTGAGACACTGTCCGGTGTTCGAAAGGAAAAGCCGGACAGAGGATCAAACAAGTTCGCACGAGACTAACCAAATGAGTCAATGTGAATAAGCAGGTGTCTTTGCTAGCTGCAACCTCTCATGCTACTGAGGTCTCCGGACTGAAGCGGAGTCTGGAGCAGACCGAGGAAGAGCTCGGTCGCGTGAAGAAACAACTAGAGGATAACCAAGGTATGTAATAACCTTGTCTATATTCAGGAAGGATGAATGATTTGTTCTGACTAAAGTGCCATGATATTGATGAGGAGTGGTGACCGAGGATGTTGGGGATATGACTACTGAGTTAAACGCCTAGGAGGGGCCGGATTACACTCACAAGGAGTCCTGTACAAAAGCCCATGAATATGAAGGCCATGGCACTTTAACAATGAAGACTTAAAGGCCCGG
The DNA here is from genome assembly GCF_018294505.1 of Triticum aestivum. Classification (NCBI taxonomy): domain Eukaryota; kingdom Viridiplantae; phylum Streptophyta; class Magnoliopsida; order Poales; family Poaceae; genus Triticum; species Triticum aestivum. The sequence continues at coordinate 495,177,794 of NC_057804.1, forward strand.
AGCCCAATGGAGGATTAGGGCTATAGGACCTTGAGAAGAGGTGTCTAGAGGGGGGTGATTAGACACTAAGAGCCAAAGTTGCAATTTTTAAGTTTCTTTAAAGTTTAAGAGGTGTCTAGAAGTGATTTGACAAGCACTGCAAAGTCTATCCTTATCAAATATGACATCATTAACTCCAAGGATATGATTTCCTTTAATAAGCTTGTCAAGGTTTCTCATGCCAACATGACCTAATCGTCTATACCATAACCAGCCTTTTGAGGATTTAGCAATGAAGCAAGTTTTAGGTTGAGCCTTTTTAGTGAAATCAACAATGTATAGATCACCTCTACGTATGCCGGTAAAGACAATTTTATGATTTTCTCGACGAAACACTTGGCAATCTACTTCAGTAAATAGAACATTGAAACCGAAATCAGCAAGTCTAGATACTGAAAGTAAGTTGTATCCAAGAGATTCAATGAGCATGACATTTTGTATGGAGCTATCATGTGAGATGGCCACCTTACCGAGGCCAACCGCCTTACCCTTTGAGTTGTCACCGAAAGTGACATACTTTCGAGGACTATCATTATCAGCAAGCTCACGAAACATGTCTTTATCTCCGGTCATGTGATCGGTACATACACTATCAAGAACACATTCCTTTCCTCCTGACATATATCCCCGAAGATTTGCCATAAGACCAAAATGTCTCATTGCATCATCATGATCGAAGTCAATATCATCATCCTCATCATAGTATCCATGTTCAACATCGTCATGTGGTGGATCAAATCCTAGAGAGGGTGATTCGTTAGAGTGAGTTTGACAATGATCTTGTCTATAAATTTTTATATCTTTGGAAATAATATCATTAATAATACCAACATTTCCTTTGGCATGCATAAGATTTGTAAGCTCAAATAGATGATCACCAAACATAGGATCACTAGTATTCATCTTACTCAAGGCAATAGACTTATGAAGAATTTCATCAAGATTTTTCAAAGAATAATCAGGAGTAGGTAGTTTTATAATCAAGTTTCCATATAGTGTAGGCACACTCAAGAGTAGGTAGTTTTATAATCAAGTTTCTAGGCAAGCCTCTAGTGATAAGATTAACAGTTCTAACATTCCTAATCATGTCAATAGACTCATCAAGGGTAGGATGCATAGGATCAGCACAAGGTGCACAAGGACTTGTTCAAATGATATTGATTGAAAATTACAAGCATCTCATTTTTCCACTCATGGAAATACTCTCCATCAAGAATAGGCACTCTATGTCTAAGACTCCCCAAAGTAGACTCATCCATCTTCCTCCAATGGTGATTAAACCAAGGCAATGGAGACCAATGCTCTGATACCACTTGTAGGACCTTGAGAAGAGGTGTCTAGAGGGGGGGTGATTAGACACTAAGAGCCAAAGTTGCAGTTTTTAAGTTTCTTTAAAGTTTAAGTGGAGTTTAGGCACAAGTTTAACATTCACAACACATATCAAGCAAGCATGCAAAAAGTATATGAGCAGCGGAAAGTAAAGCATGCAACTTGCAAGAAGGTAAAGGGAAGGGTTTGGAGGATTCAAACGCAATTGGAGACACAGATGTTTTTGGCGTGGTTCCGATAGGTGGTGCTATCGTACATCCACGTTGATGGAGACTTCAACCCACGAAGGGTAACGGTTGCGTGAGTCCATGGAGGGCTCCATCCATGAAGGGCCCACGAAGAAGCAACCCTGTCTATCCCACCATGGCCGTCCCCACGAAGGACTTGCCTCACTACCGGTAGATCTTCACGAAGTAGGCGATCTCCTTGCCCTTACAATCTTTGTGGGAGGCTCCCAAGTGACACCTAGCCAATCTAGGAGACACCACTCTCCAAGAAGTAACAAATGGTGCGTTGATGATGAACTCCTTGCTCTTGTGCTTCAAATGATAGTCTCCCCAACACTCAACTCTCTCTCATTGGATTTGGATCTGGTGGAAAGAGGGTTTGAGTGGAAAGAAACTTGGGAAAGGCTAGAGATCAAGATTCATATGGTAGGAATGGAATATCTTGGCCTCAACACATGAGTAGGTAGTTCTCTCTCAGAAATAGGATGCTGGAAGTGTAGGTTCAGTCTGATGGCTCTCTCCACGAATGAAGAGGAGGTGGAGGGGTATATATAGCCTCCACACAAAATCTAACTGTTACACACAATCTACCAAACTTGGTGGGAGCGAATCATTAAACTCGGCCAGACCGATTTAGCAAATAATGTGACCGTTAGGGTTTTCGGTGAGACCGGAATGCAACTCGATGGGGCCGATTCGGTTAGGGTTAGGGCATAACATAGTCTCGGTAAGACCCATTACACAAACTCAGTGGGACAGATTTTGGTAATAAGCTTTCCAGAGAGTTGGTCAGGCAAACTCGGTTTGACCGATTATCAAACTCGGTGGGACCGATTTTGATAATAAGTTAACCAGAGAGTTTGCATTGTAATCTCGGTAGTACCGATTGCTCAAACTCGGTGAGACCGAGATCCCTATCGGTGAGACCGATTTGCCTAGGGTTTGTGGCAGTGGCTAAGACATCCAAACTCGGTGGCGCCGGATAGAAAGAATCAGTGGGGCCGAGTTTGACTTTAGGTTTAGGACATATGTGTGGAAGTGGGAAAGTAGTTGAGGGTATTTGGAGCATATCACGAAGCACTTTGAAGCAAGAGGCTCATTAAGCAACACCTCATTCCTCCTTGATAGTATTGGCTTTTCCTATAGACTCAATGTGATCTTTGATCACTAAAATGTAAAATGAAGAGTCTTGAGCTTGAAGCTTGAGCCAATCCTTTGTCCTTAGCATCTTGAAGGAGTTCCCACATCCTTTAGTCCATGCCACTCCATTGTTGAACTTATCTGAAACATACTAGATAAAAGTGTTAGTCCAACAAGAGATATGTTGTCACTAATTACCAAAACCACCTAGGGAGCACTTGTGCTTTCAAGGGCCCATAATAGTAAACCACCATAGATGTGTAAACTTGTATTGTAAGTTAGGGAAAGGAAGAAACCAAGCTGGACACTTGTATGAGCCTGCCTCGGGCGTCAACCTGTGTATATATAGGGACGACCCGGCGGCGGTTCAGGGACAGGAGATAACAACTCAAGAACTAGGCAAGGCATATTTGCTCCCTGGTAATTGAGACCACATCAAAAAATTACCACAACTGGATCGTAGGCTTTTACCTTCACCGCAAGGGGCCGAACCAATATAAACTCCCTGTGTCCTTTGTCCGGTTTAACCCCTCTAAGCTCACCCGATCGTGATGGCTCCACGACTAAGTCCTTTCACTAGGACATCTGACATGATAATTCCACGACAATTGGCGCCCACCATGGGGCTATCGCACGATGGTTTCAAGTTCTTAGAGGGCAAGTTCGAAGGGCTTAAGGGATACGCAGTGGGCCGGATGACTAAGAGTCATCACGGCAAGCTCTACATCGACGACGCAGGCTGGGGCCCGACGCTGGCTCAATCGAGTACGGGTACCGGGTCCGCTTCAGAGGAATTCACCTCTTCATCGGCAAGATTGGTGAACCGGGCCCTGAGCCGGACATCTGCACCAACCTCGTTGAGACGGCTCAGCGTGCGAGCCCTGCCCGGGGTCAGCTCGCCATGAAGCGTGCGTTCGTAGGATGTATCCATGGGATCGAATCTGAACCGGTGTCCGATGGTGAGACGGTCGTCTACTCCGATGGCGAGTCATCTACCGGTGAGACCGAGTCTTTGTATCAAGTTCAGGATGGCCTGTTTGGGGGGTATTCCGATGGCAGCAGTATTCCGGACCCCTTCGAACCGCCAAACCGGGTTGCAATCTTCATGGCTGGCACGCAACTCGCCTCACAATCTTCAACAGCTGCGGCGATAATCTCCGTATCAGCAGCTGGGGCTGGTGGCCCTGTGCGCCTGCCGGTTCAAGTCTTGTTCGGATTATTGGATGCTTTAGCAACATTGTTGGCTCCTGAAGTTAGTCCAGATAATCGGGATGAGAATAATACAGAGGTTAGAAAGTTGCTAGATCAGATAGCTCAGGCTAAGGAGGACATAGCTGCTGGGGAGACCAGGATGGTCGAGGAACGAACCGCTTTAAATGCTTAGGCAAAGCAAGTTCATGGAGAGGCTTATTGGCTTATGTTGGATCAGAACGCTTCAAACGAGGTGATGAGGGAAGGCACCAATCTCGTCTGCCGTTGGTTTACGAAGGAAGAAATATTTCTAACATGCCAGGACTGGGCACTAGCAACCCGCCCGTGGTGAACCGGATTGAAGCACCCAGGACAGGAGTGCCGGATCAGCCGGGCACGATGGGTCCGCCTCAGCAGAATCGGGATCCGTCGCAATATGCACCAGCGCCACCGGGTCATTTTCCCACCCCGTTGGACAACATGATTGCTGCGGCGTCAAGATTGGCTGCTATTGCGATGGAAGGTGACTCCCCCATGGCGGTTGAGACACGACGGGCTAGGGATTTACTCTAGACAGCAATGGTTCAGCAATCGGCTTATGCATACAGTCGGGACAGGATACACTCTACCCCTCGTCCAAGCTGGAGTTACAGCAGGCGTGTTGAAGAGCCTGTTGTGTCAAGCAGTGGACGGAATCATCATCCGCCATGGAGGCCTAACCTGGCAGGGGAAAGGAATGAAGCTCAGGATTTAGTGGACCAAGGACGAGCGCGTCGCGGCGCCGGGTTGACTGCACAAGACATGGAGCGCCAGCTTACGCCGGTTCGTCCCACCACTACAGTAGAGCCATGGGTTGCCTTTACCACTTTGGGGGTGCCGTGTCTCACACCGGCCCTGCGCAATTCGCGGTTACCCAAGGACTTCAAGGGCCCTCGAAAAGTGCCCAATTACACTGCTGATTTACACCCCGAGTCATGGGTAGAAAGCTATGAGATGGCCATGGAGATGCTGGACATGGATGGAGCGGTGTGTGCTAAGTACTTCACTATGATGCTAGAAGGAACAACTCGCACTTGGCTAAAGAGTTTACCACCCAATTCAATTGGGTCATGGGAGGAGTTGAAGAGCCGGTTTATCAATAACTTCAAAGATATTTGCAAGCAACCAATGTCAATTGTTGATCTGGCCGCTTGTGTGGAAGCGGAGGGTGAATCGACTACCCATTGGGTATGCCGGGTTTATGAGATCTTGCATTCATATGACCGCATCAATGCAGACTCAGCAATCATAACATTGGAAGGCAATTTCAAGTTCAAGCCTTTGAAATTCAAGTTGGGGCGGATGAAGCATCACTGCAATGATATGGGAACACTCATGGGGGCTCTGGTTAAGTATGTTGACTCTGATAATACCAAGGATCCCGAGTCTGACGAGGAGAAGCCGGGGAAGGGAAAGAAGAGCGGCAACACCAAGGGACAGCAGCCTAACCCGGCGAGCAACGGTAACAATGGTAAACGTAAAGTGGACAATTCAGATTTTGTGGCTAACACCAATGTGCAGGGTAATAATCAATGTCGTAAGGGTAAACCGCCCCAGCGTGGTGGCGGTATGAATTTGGAGCATTTGTTGAATGAGCCTTGCCCGAAGCACGGGACAAAGGAGGTTCCAGCCACCCACCTCTGGAAGGACTGTTTCATAATGCGGGAGTTCAAAAACTCTGATCTTTTCTGGTATGATCAGGGTCCATCGGGCAGTTCAGGATCTCATGGGCCGGGTTACGGCGATGGTGGTTCAAACTCCGTATTCCAGGGCAACCAAGGCAATCAAGGCAATCAGGGCAACCATGGCGGTTATAATCAATAGAATAATCAGGGGAACCAGCAGCAATCGGGTTATCAGAGCCACCCGAAGCAGTTGAGTAGTGGGCAGTATCATGTTTTCACCACTAGCTTGTGCAAGCGTGATCAGAAGCTTCACAAGAGGGCAGTAAACACTGTTGAACCGACAGTGCCTCACTACTTGCGTTGGTCCGAACAACCCATTGTGTGGAGCAGAGAGGATCATCCACCCCGGGTTGACAATCCGGGTCATCTGGCTTTGGTGGTGGCGCCTCAGGTCGGAGGTTATAAGTTCACCAAGGTGCTCATGGATGGAGGGAGCAGTATCAATATTCTGTATTATGAAACCTTCCGGCGCATGGGATTGATGGATAAAAATCTTAAACCATCAAATACTGTTTTCCACGGAGTGGTACCAGGTAAATCGGCATACCCAGTTGGTAAGATAAATTTGGAAGTGCTATTTGGAGATGACCATGATTCCAGGTCAGAAACCTTAACCTTTGAAGTGGTAAAAAAATAGAGCCCATATCACACCATGTTTGGACGGCCGGCTTATGCAAGGTTCATGGCAAGGCCCTGTTATGTTTATCTATAGCTCAAAATGTCGGGTCATAAGGAGACCATTACGGTACATGGGAGTCAGAAGATAACCTTGGACTATGAGGGTGATGCGGCTTATGCTGAGTCAGTTTGTGCGGCACAAGAGTTGAAGTTCTACAAGGACAATGTTGATCCGGCAGATATGACTCCTCTAAGTAAGCCCACCACAGAACATGACCCGACCCTGAAGTTCAAACCGGCTGATGAGACTAAGCGGGATGATTTTGTTCTTGGTGATTCATCCAAACAGTTTAGTATCAGTACTAATCTGGATCCAAAATAGGAAAGCGTGCTCATTGAGTTCATCTGTGAGAACCGGGACATCTTTGCATGGAAGCCTTCTGACATGCCGGGTGTACCGAGGGAACTCGCTGAGCACAATCTCAATATTGATCCCTTGTTTAAACCGATCAAGCAGTTTCTTCATCGCTTCAACGAAGAAAGGTGCAAGGCCATTGGTGAAGAGGTAGCCCGACTGTTGGCTGCTGGGTTTATCATTGAGGTTTTTCATCTAGAGTGGCTGGCCAATCCGGTGCTAGTGCTTAAGAAGAATGGCACTTGGTACATGTGTGTGGATTACACGGACTTGAACAAAGCTTGTCCGGCCGATCCTTTTGCTCTCCCTCGTATTAATCAAATCATTGATGCTACGGTGGGTTGTGAGCATTTGAGTTTCTTGGATGCTTATTCTGGTTATCATCAGATCAAGATGGCAGTTAAGGACCAGGAGAAAACAGCTTTCATCACTCCCTTTGGGGCCTTCTGCTATGTTTCTATGCCTTTTGGGCTCAAGAGTGCCCAGGCGACTTATCAGCGCTGTCTGCAGAATTGTCTTCATGCCCAAATTGGGCGCAATGTTCATGCTTATGTGGACGATATTGTGGTCAAATCCAGGAAGAAGGAGACATTGATTGAAGACTTGAAGGAGACCTTTGGCAATCTTCCGGTGTATAAAATGATGCTTAATCCGGCCAAGTGCGTCTTTGGTGTTCCGGCAAGCAAGCTCTTAGGTTTCCTGGTGTCTAACAGGGGCATTGAGGCTAATCTAGACAAAATTAAGGCTATTACGTCTCTGGCTAAACCGGCATATATCAATGATGTTCAGCGTCTGACGGGTCGAATTGCAGCCCTGAGCCGGTTTATCAGCCGTTTGGGAGAAAAGGCGATCCCTCTGTATCAGATGTTGAAGAAAACAGACACTTTTGTCTGGAGTGCCGTTGCTGATGCGGCGTTTGAGGACTTGAAGAGGCAGTTGGCTGAACCGCCGGTCCTTGCCGCTCCGATCGATAACGAGCCGTTCTTATTATATGTGGCTGCTAATGCCCGGGCTGTCAGCGTGGCAATAGTGGTTGAGTGCAAGGAGGATGGGAAGGAATATCCGGTTCAAAGGCCGGTTTACTATATCAGTGAAGTGCTCATTGAGTCAAAGCAAAGATATCCGCATTGGCAGAAGCTGGTATATGGGGTTTTCATGGCGAGTCGGAAGCTTAAACAGTATTTTCAGGGCCATCCCATCACAGTGGTCAGTTCTGCTCCTTTGGGTGATATAATTCAGAACAGGGAGGCAACTGGCCGGGTTGTAAAGTGGGCTATTGAGCTTGGACCGCATAGGTTGAAGTATATGCCTCGGACAGCTATCAAGTCTCAAGCGCTTGTCGACTTCATCAATGATTGGACAGAGTTGCAGGCACCGGAAGACAAACTGGATAACACATACTGGACTATCCACTTCGATGGGTCCAGGCAATTGGAGGGCTCGGGGGCTGGAGTTGTCCTTACTTCCCCTCGAGGTGATAAAATTCGTTATGTTCTCCGTTTAATGTTTCCTTGTACTAACAATGCAGCTGAGTACAAGGCCTTGCTCCATGGTCTTCGCGTGGCTAAGGAAATGAACTTAAGCCGGGTACGATGCTTTGGAGACTCTGATCTGGTGGCTCAGCAAGTTTCTGGTACTTGGGACTCTAATGATCCACTCATGGCGGCTTACAAACATGAGGTGGATATAGTGGCTGGTCGCTTCAAGGGTTATCAGGTTGAGCACATTGATCGGTGCAAAAACGAAGCAACAGATGCTTTAAGCCTACTGGGGTCTCACCGTAAACCGGTGCCGCCCAATACCTTTCTAGATGTTCTGCATAACCCGTCAGTTAAGTTACCTACAGAGGAGGACTTGGCTATTCCTGATCCGGAGGCACAATTGGTGGCTGCTTTACATGTCATTCCGGATTGGACGGTTCCATATTTGGCGTATATGAACCGGGGCGAGTTACCATAAGATGAAGTTCTGGCCAAACAGATAGTCCGGTGATCGAAATCCATGGTTATTCACAATGGCGAGTTACACCACTACAGTGTTTCAGGTGTGTTCCATCGATGTGTTTCTCTTGAAGAGGGCCAATAGATTTTGCGTGAGATCCACGAAGGAGATTTTGGTCACCATGCCGGTTCAAAATCCTTGGTTGCTAAAGCTTTTTGTCATGGCTTTTATTGGCTCACGGCTCATGCTGATGCGGAAGACTTGGTAAAACGGTGCGATGCTTGTCAGAAATTTTCACGCCGAGCTCATGTTCCGGCTCAAGAGCTAAGGATGATTCCAATCACTTGGCCATTTGCTACTTGGGGGCTTGATATGGTGGGATCTTTTAAGAGGTCCAAAGATAAGAAGACCCACCTGTTGGTGGCGGTTGACAAGTTCACTAAATGGGTTGAAGCGGAGCTAGTAAGCAAGTGTGATGCAGGCACGGCGGTTCAATTCATCAAGAAAGTGATCTTCCGCTTCGGTTTTCCACACAGCATCATCACAGATAATGGCACGAACCTCTCCAAAGGGGAGATAGAGTACTTCTATCAAAGGGAGCACATCCGGCTTGATGTGTCTTCAGTGGCCCACCCCCAGTCTAATGGACAAGCCGAGAGAGCTAATCAGGAAATCTTGAAGGGTATCAAGCCCCGGCTTATGGTTCCTTTGAAAAGGACGTCGGGTTGTTGGGTGGAAGAATTACCTTCTGTGTTATGGAGCATAAACACCACCCCCAATTGATCAACAGGTTATACACCTTTCTTCATGGTTTACGAGGCAGAGGCGGTACTCCCAAGTGATATTCGTCAAGACTCACCCCGGGTTGCCAATTATGTTGAAGCGGACAATGAGCAAGCATGTCAGGAAGCACTAGACCTGTTAGATGAAAAACGGGATATGGCGTTGGCTCGATCGGCGGTTTATCAGCAAGACCTACGTGTTATCACAGCCGTCGGTTAAGACAAGAACCTTTCAAGAAGGTGACTTAGTGCTTCGGCTTATCCAGGATCAGACCGATATGCACAAGTTATCCCCACCTTGGGAAGGACCCTTTGTGGTCAGCAAGAATCTGCACAATGGATCATACTACCTCATCGATGTTCGAGAGCATGTAGACTCACGCAAATCTGAGGAGGAGACCCGGCGGCCGTGGAACATAGCTCTCCTTCGGCCTTACTACACTTGAGCCATAGGCTACTCTTATGTACATATTTCATTAATGTATATATTATGATCAATATAACAAACCGGCATCCTTGCTACAAGCAGGGCCTCTGCTGTTTTTTCCAATATCTCTTGGTTATATGGGGGCTTCAGCTGACAAAGCAGAGTTCTATCCATTAATCCGGCTATCACGCCACAATATAGCTTGGGAGCTTCACACCCAAGGGGCCAAAGAGAGTCTGGTTGCTATGCACAGCTCAAACATAGGCACCCATAGAGCACAGCTCACAAAATTACTTGGGGGCTCTTTGTGCAATGCAACAAAGAGTTTGAAATGACCCTTGTAATATACTATCAAGCACGGCTTGGAATCCTGGTGTATTCACCTAAAACCACAGGTTAACCTACCTTCATCAAGTAAGCCACTCCTATCCAGGTAATCCTGGCATGACCCGCCGAACGTTTGACAAGTCACTCTTATACAGACCCTGAACTTGTCAAAGTTAAAACAACGATTGGTTAGTTGGAGGCCCATCTTGAAAGGCTTTGCAAAAATGGTTTAACGCAGCGGCCTGGCAACCCATAAAAAGCCTCGAATTGGGGCCTGGCAGCCCTTGAAAAGCCTCGACTACACGGTTTTTTTTTGCCTTTTTCAATGATTTTTCTCTTTTGATAAAGTTTTATATTTAACCGGTGTCTATTGACCCGACATGGCTTTTTAGTCATCCAATTAAAACGGTGTTCATTAACCCGGCTTGGCCTTCAGCTATAAGTTGGCAGACCACATTCAATTTTAAACTTGAGTTTATTAACCCGGTCTGGCATTGACTATATGTCGCCAGGATGATCATCCGGTATTTATCATAACCCGGCATGACTTATTATACGCCCGCACAGCATGGTGGGAGTTATCAACACTCAAGATTTGGGTTCTCACCCTTACTACAATCTAGTTGGTAAACCAACAATATGCTTTTATATCACAGGTATGATATATTTCATATTTTGATATCTGGCAGCCTTGGTTATAAACCAGGTTGTGTGTTGGGCATTATGACCCGTCCGGCGGTAAACCGCCAGGACAATTTTTTTATGCAGACACAAGGATTGCATAAAATTACCAAGGCATATCAGCAAGCATAGCAATAATCATGGCAGATCAAACAGTGTCATGTAGCAGTGCACGATGGCAACCGATCAAAGTATTTCAACTAGCCTATTACAAGGTGCTTTGATGCCCAAAATAATGACTGTTTGTTGCACAGAACGCAGTCTATGGAAAATAAGCCGGCTGTCGAATCACGACTCGTCACCAGGTCGACGTGAAGTTGATGGATCATCTTGAGCCGGTTCACCCTCCTCCTCCCCATCCACTGGCTATAAGTCAATGTTGGCCTAGTCAATTCCAGACAAAGCTCGGAAGACAGCTTCATCACTTATAAGGTCTGACGGTTCAATGTCAGGAGCATAAGTGTGCTTACGGATTGGCGGGATAAGATTCTACACTTCAATCACAGATGCCTCGATCCGCTTGTTGTTTGCATTATAGTTGGACCGGTGGACAGACAAGTCAACTTCTTCCGCTAATCTGCTGGCAATCGGGCACATTTCCTTTGTCAAGGCTTTAAGGGCTTCATTATCAAATTCTGACCCGTCTTCTTGTTGACCAGGATAGCCATTTCCAATGTCTACCGGATCAAGATCAGCTATCCACGCCTTGGCCCGAGTCAGTGCAGATACAGCGCCAGCTCTTGCAGCAGATCTCTTCATTTCTTCTAGCTGAGCAGGAGTCATAGATAACTTGGCCAGCGTATCCTTGATTAAGTTTGGTGGTGGTTTGTTGTATGAGGCTGCACAGATGACTCGTTGCACGCCGGTATAAAGTTGTTCTATCAAGGTATAGGCTGCTTTTAACTTCATGCGCATATCTGAGCCAAGATGAGCAACACGACTCCCTGCAATGGTTTAAGAAATTGTTGTTAAACCGGTAGTCTCAAAGATGTTTATTAAAAAGCTGAAGAAGAGTACTTACCAAAGATTGCAGAAGTCATCGCATTGATTTGCCGCTTTAAGCCACTCAGCTCTTCTGCTACCTCTTTAAGTGCCGCTTCAGCATCTTCAGCCTGTTTCGGCAAAGCAGCCTTTTCAGTTTCCCAGCCCGCCCGCTTGTTCTTGAAGCTATCCTTCAGTTGCTCCATGGATGTTAAAGCGCCCTTCAGTTCATCTTTGGCTTTGGAAGTTTTGGCTTGCTGGGACTTAATGTTTTCCCGGAGGTCGGCGATTTGGGAATCCTTGCTGGTTAAGTCAGCCTGTAAAAGATAAATAGTAAGTTGGTAATATTCTTTCAAAGTCCCAAGCACATAACAAGTTATACACTTGGCACCTGGGGGCTAATGCGGAGTGTTTTCTTCTTAACTGCTATTTTAAGTCCCAAGGCTCAATACAAGTATTCATCTTGGCACTTGGGGGCTAATGCTTATTTGATCAGATAAACTGGATGTGAAGAAATTCAACAAGGATAAGCTTTACAATATGAAGTACCGGTTCATCTTCAAAAAGATAAAACGGCCCTTAGGGGCTACACAATTGAAGTTTTTCATATTAAAGTACCGGTTTATCTTCATAAGATAAACCGGTCCTTGGAGGCTACAATGGAGTTGATATGAAGCAAAGGAAGAGTTCTATGAAACGGTTCGAGCAAGAATTACCTCATATCGCTCCTTCATCAAGTTGACTAAACCGGCTTCATAATCACGACTTGTGTATAGGCGGTTTAGAAATCCAGAGTGGACTTCCTGAGCATTGAGATTGGCACAGCTGGCTAAATCTGTCTTCCACTTGCCTTTGCCCATAGCAGCAAATTCTTCTTTTGCAGTATGCTTTGATAAGGCAACCGGATTACCAGGAGCAGTATGATTAGTGCCAGTAATGACAACATCATCATCACCACCTTTGGCTGGGCTTGGCAGAATGTTAGTATCCCTGGCTGGGCTTGGTGCATTATCTTCATCCTTGGCAGGGCTTGGCGGATCAGCAGACTAATTCAAGACGTTTCTTTCATCCGGTTCAGTAAAAGTATCCTGAACCGGAGGTACTGGGTCTTCCCGGACATCATCAGCATTCGGGTCATGAGGTTCAGGGGTATTCTCCGGTTCAGAGTTCTGATTATCATCAGTTGGGACAGTCAGTTTGGCTTTCTTGCTAAGCCTGGCTTTGGCACTGAAAAGAGTAAAGTACAAGAGATTAGTATAGTAAACCGGACAACATACAAAAGTAAGTCTATTATGCTTACCCAGGAACGGTCTTTAGTGGAGGCATCTGTGTGGTTGATGAATCGCCAGAGGATGAATTGGAAGTTCCCTGATAATTCGAATCAGACGAATTAAGCGGTTATCAGAAGTAACCCGCCTTGGGATAACAAATATTAGAAGTATAAGAGACCTCTGGCCGGCGTTTTCAAACCGGAGTGTCTGGTAAACCGGAGGAGGTAACTTGTTGGCCGCTATGCCGGGTTGTGCGATGAGCCTCATGTTGTTGTGTCTTCAAAGAAAAGTGTGGATCCAAATAAGCGAGAGGATGAGAATGTTTTACTTTCTGTACTGTGCGACGGAGTTTTCGTACTGGCACATGCCCTGAATTGGAGGAAAGGGAAATTACCTCTACATGGTCAGCACGGCTAGCCTCCGCATCATCCTGATAATGGTCATTGTCAATAAGCTACATGAAAAGTGAATCAAGTTCTACCTCTGTTTCTGAGTCATCAACATTTTCGGCCGGATCAGGGGACTCGGCGGTTCTCTTCTTGGCAGGCTTCTTGGTGACCTTGGACTTAGCCCGAGGCGCCCTCACCGGTTTGTCCTTCGATTTCCTCTTCCAAAACGGATCATTGCTCTGCAAAGATAAATAGAAAGGCTATCATCAAGTGTCAAAGAGGGCGGATTAAAACAGAAAAATGCAGTTCTTACAACTGGCGGTTTGTTGAGAGCACAGAACGGACGCATCCCAGTTTTGCTGCATTCAGCTACCAGTTCATCCAACATCTTCTTGACGGATTCAGTAATCTCGTCATCAGTCAATTGAATGTCAATATAACATTGAGGGTCTTTCAAATCTCCTATGTACTCGTGCATTAAACTGGTACGACGGCTTAAAGGCAAGATACTCCATGAAACCCAGCATCGGACAAGATCGACACCGGTTAGACCGTTGGCCATAAAAGCCCGGATCTTAGAGATCTGCATGGCATACTTCATTCGCTCCTTAGCAGTCAGCCGTTGAGGCAGTGGGTGTTCATTGCTGAGCCAGTGAGCACGATAACCGGGCAGAGGATTTTCATCTTTGGGAGCAGTGTTTCGGCAGTAGAACCAAGTTTGGTTCCAATCCTTGGGGTGGCTGTGATGTTTGGCATGAGGAAAATTGACTTCTTTCCTCTTTTGAATTGATACCCCGCCAAGTTCAGTATTGGGGCCATCAGTGAACTCAATACAACGGTTCAAGTGAAAGAAATCTCTGAACAACTCAACAGTCGGTTCCTCTTGCAGGTAAACCTCACAAAACACTTGAAAGTTGCAGAGGTTGGACACAGAGTTCGGTCCAATGTCTTGAGGGTGGAGTTGAAAGCTGGCAAGTACATCACAGAATTTTTTTGATCCGGGAGGGCTAAACCCTCGGTCCAGATGATGTACAAACACAATTACCTGTCCGTCTTGAGGTTCAGGAGGACATTCAGTACCTGGGACCCTCCAATGAATGGTTTCCTATTTTGCTAAAGCGCCAGTTACAACGTACCCAGTCAGCTGCTCTTTGGTGACCCAGGAATGAACTTAATTGCAAGCAGAGAACTGTTTGGCCATTATTAATGACAAGCTGTAAAAAAACACCGGTTTACGGTTCAAAAGTTGGTATATATAAACCGGTGTCAAACCGGGGGATTCAACCAGAGCATATGTACGTATTAAACCAGATACTTATGTTCAGGTAAAGCTGGCGGTTTAAGTGAGGGCTAATGGTACCTGACGGATTATCATTTTTCTAAAGGTTAAACCACCTAAAGTGGAAGAAGCAGATCCGAAATTTACTAAGTATTGTAGAAACAGGTTTCACAAGATTGTGTTATAATTTTGGATCTACCACGGTTCAGTAAAGAAAAAATTTTGAACCCTAAAATGGCGACAACAGAACAACAAAGGTCCAGATGGGATCTATCCAGGAACGAAGAGATACTATGGCGAGGCAGACTAAAGCTACAACTTCGGCCGCAAAAAGAAGATATCGGGTTTATCGAGATTCAGTGAGACAATAAGGGAAAGCGTACGAGCACCGATGAACGCTGATGAACATCGAAGAACCATGGAACCCTAATGCAAATCAGATAGTTTGGAAGAGGAGTACTTACTGGGGTTGTGGGGCAGCGGAGGAGCATCGCAGTGTTTCTGGTCAAGAATAGGTTGATGCAGCGGCCTTGTTGATGCAGTGCTTGAAGGTCGATGGCGGCGGCGGAGCTTCAGGGCTTGAGCGTCGCAAGGAGGAAGAAGAGGCACGGAAGGGAAGAAAGGAAAGGACCCCTGGGCCTATTTATAAGGCGTATGGATAAGTAAGGCAAGCGTGGGAATCGAGGAGCTCGAAACAAAGAATGGGGCACAGTTGTCGCCTCGATCTTCAGAGATCAATTAATAAAAAGAAATCTTTATGAGTTTTTTATGCAGATGACATCATGGCAGTTTAAGGTGATTCCAGAAGATGACGTCATGGCGGTTTACAAGGACAACATGAAGATGTTCAAATCAGAATTTCTCTAAGTTGAAGATTGACATGAACAAGTTCAAACCAATCTGGGGCCTAATGTTGGGGATATGACTACTGAGTTAAACAGCCCAGGAGGGGCCGGATTACACTCACAAAGAGTCCTGTACAAAAGCCCATGAAGATGAAGGCTATGGTGCTTTAACTATGAATACTTAAAGGCCCGGAGCCCAATCGCGGATTAGGGCCCATAATAGTAAACCGCCATACATGTGTAAACTTGTATTGTAAGTTAGGGAAAGGAAGAAACCGAGCCGGACACTTGTATGAGCCGGCCTTGGGATTCTATAAACCGGCCGGGCGTCAACCTGTGTATATATAGGGACGACCCGACGGCGGTTCAGGGACAGGAGACAAAAACTCGAGAACTAGGCAAAGCATATTTGCTCCCTGGTAATCAGGACCACATCAAAAAACACCACAACTGGATCGTAGGCTTTTACCTTCACCGCAAGGGGCCGAACCAGTATAAACTCCATGTGTCCTTTGTCCGGTTTAACCCCTCTAAGCTAACCTGATCGTGATGGCTCCACAAATAAGTCCTTTCACTAGGACATCTGACGTGATAATTCCACGACAGAGGTGGAGACCCTCAAGAAGGCGCTGGCCGAGGCCGAGGAGAAAGCGGCCAAATTACAAGCCGGACGTGAGAAGCATGAGGCCAGGGTCAGTGAGGTCCAGCAAGAGCTCTAGGACGCTGTAAAGAAATGTGAGTCCTTGGAGCGCAGCATTATGGATCAAAAGTCCGAACTTGCCAAGGCCCGCCAAAGCGCACACAATGCCTAGGTTGAGGCCCAGGGCGCCCTCCAGGAAATCCAGGAGGCCAGAAAAATCACGGCGAGTAATGCCTTTATTATGCAAAGCAAATATGTGAAGAAAAAGTTCCTCTTACTGACCCGGATTTGGAGTTCTCTAGGGGCGTTTGCGGATCTGCCGTGCAGCGTTTCAGACGCTGTGGAATTCATCCGAGCCGAAGAGAGGAGCTCCACGGAGGAGATGTTTTGGTCGCAATACCTTGCGCCAGAACATTCGGTGCACTTTAGAGATCAGCTAAAACAGCTGGTCGAACTGCATAGGGCGGACAAACTAGCCATGAAAGATTTGATAATCCGGCTATGGCCTACCGAAGCTATACCCAGCAGCTATTTCGGTCTCGTGAAGCGGCTGGTCAATGCCTGCCCTCGGCTTGATGCCATCAACAGGTCGGTCTGCATCAAAGGCGCGCGAATGGCCTTCGCCCGAGTCAAGACGCACTGGGTGAAGATGGACGTCGCGAAGCTTATGACCGAGGGACCGCCCGCGGGCAAGGAGCACCGCATGCCCGAGCTGTATTTTGACAATGTCATGGAGGGGTCCTGCCTTGTGGTGGAGCAATGTGCTAAGGATATTATATTTCCCTGAATACATTCATGTTATCCTGTCCTGTAATATGAAACAGAGCCATTTAAGTAATATAATGTCTGTTATTTTAAAATTTTACCTCCTGTGCGGCCGTTTTGTTAAATGTGAGAGTTGGCTAGTCGTCGGCTTCAGCTCCCACGTAGGCAGTACGGGGGTGTTCAAGATGAATCTAAACACTCTTTATCCAAGGTTTTGGTCCTTTAAAGAGGTGTTTAGCGCAATGAACCAGGCAATCAGACTATTTGGCTTTATCACCCTCACTTAGCCATAGGAGTTTGACAATAAAAATTTAGGCGCAGCCCCTAGTGTTCGTAAGTCCAAACTTGGGTGCTGTAAACACCTGATCGGATAAAAACCGATTCATCGCACAATGCAGAAGAAATCGCTAAAGATTCTTTTAACCTCTCGAACAGCTGACCAGCTCTCGCCGCATCATAACAGTTAGTTTTCGGCTTTCTCTGCCGAGGTACTCATCCGGAAGAACCAGGACACAATCGTAGTATTTCTCCCTCTACTACCCTAGCCGATATAGCGGAACGTAGGATAGCAAGAACAGGAGTCGGGCAACCCAACTATTGACCAAAGACATGATTCAGAGCCGATGCATATAGTGCTACAATTCGGGGTGCCGAACTACTGTAGAAGTGTTCAGACTTTCTTGTTGTATTATGGGGCGTAATGAAGCACCTGGTGAATTAAGGCGTACCAGAGTGTACATGCGCAATTGATAAGAATATCAAGAAAAGGAAAAAATAAGTAATAGGCTAACGCCGCAAAAATTGTGCCGCAAACTATTTTCCATTATATATTGATTAATATGTCAAAGCGTATTTGTACAAGTAGTGTGATAAGCAACATAGCTATGTAACAAGCCACTACCAAGGGAGAGCTGCGTGCGGGTCCTTAAAACAGGTATAACGATCATTAAAAGATATCACCTGGAAATTCCCTTATACGTCAAAGCTTCTCGCCGTCTAGGTGTATCTATCCCTTGATAGGTCCGATGATCAGGTCACCAGGAAAAGGCCTGGGTAGAAAAAGAAACCTGAAAAGAAAAAGAAAAAGAAAAAGTATGTGGGTCCAGGAGGGGTTGAGCCGTATTATGGACCCCGATCTAGCTGTGCCTCCGTCTATGCCCATGGTATTTTGAGTGCGTAGCTATGTACGCGCGGTACAAATGCCGATGTTTCATCGAGACTGGGACGGAGGCCGAATTGCTAGTCAAGCTCTTGACGAACTGGACTGTCCTGCTACAGAGTAGTTCGGACTCGTTGATAGTGTCCGGGAGCTTGGCCGCTGAATTAAGGTTCTGCCTGAAAAGGCCACTCTGTGTTTCTGCTACGAGGGCAGCGGTGTGCTACTCGGTACAGAGGGAGCGTTCCATATTTCGATTGACTGTTATGACACAGCATGGTCCGGGCATCTTGAGCTTGAGATAAGCGTAGTGTGGCACCTCATTGAATCGAGCGAATGCGGTTTGTCCGAGCAGTGCGTGATAGCCACTTCGGAAAGGGGCGATATCAAAGATCAAATCTTCGCTTCGCAAATTATCCGGGGATCCGAAGACCACCTCCAGTGTGATTGATCCCGTACAGCGGGCCTCTACACCTGCTATGACACCTTTAAAGGTGGTTTTTGTGGGCTTGATCCTTCAGGGATCGATACCCGTTTTGCGCACTGTATCCTGATAGAGCAGGTTCAGGCTGCTACCACCGTCCATGAGGACTCGCGTAAGATGGAATCCGTCAATGATTGGGCCAAGGACCAGTGCGGCTGAACCGCCATGACGGATACTGGTCGGATGGTCCCTGCGATCAAAAGTGATTCGACAGGACGACCATGGGTTGGGGCGACTGGCTCCATCGCATAGACGCCCCTGAGCGCGCGCTTGCACTCCCTCTTGGGGATATGGGTGGCATATATCATGTTCACCGTTTTAACTTGGGGGGGGGGACTTCTTCTGTCCCCCTGTGTTCGGTGACCGGGGCTCCTCGTATCGTCCTCGCTGTGCGACCCCTTCTCCTTGTTCTCGGCATTTAACGTGCCGGCCTGTTTAAAAACCCAACACTCGCTGTTGGTATGATTGGCTGGTTTATTAGGAGTGCCGTGGATTTGACATGGACGATCAAGTATGCGGTCCAAGCTGGACAGGCCCGGACTTTTCTTTTATATGGCTTCTTCCACTGACCAGACTTAGTGCCACTGAATCCGGCATTGGCTGTCGTGTCCTCGGTGTTGTCACCGTTATTTCGACGTTTGTGTCTATTGCGTCGGGGCTTTCCGTTGCTATTTATGGCTTCAAAAGTGCCAGGTTCACTTGCATTGTTATTGCTACGGGCTAGCCATCTATCTTCGCCCGCGCAGAAGCGGCTCATAAGCGTTGTAAGGGCTGCCATGGACTTCGGCTTTTCTTGGCCGAGGTGTTGGGCAAGGCATTCGTCACGGATGCTATGCTTAAAGGCCTCTAGGGCTTTAGCATCCGGACAGTCGATGATCTGATTCTTTTTAGTTAAGAACCTAGTCCAGAATTTCCTAGCTGACTCTCCGGGCTGTTGAACTATGTGACTTAAGTCGTCGGCATCCAGAGGTTGGACATATGTGCCTTGAAAGTTGTCGAGGAAGGCATCTTCCAAGTCCTCCTAGCTGCCAATGGAGTTTTCGGGCTAATTGTACAACCAGTGCCGAGCTGGTCCCTTGAGTTTTAGTGGGAGGCATTTGATGGCGTGAAGATCATCGCCGCGGGCCACATGAATATGGAGAAGAAAATCCTCAATCCATACCGCGGGGTTTGTTGTCCCATCATATGATTCGATGTTTATGGGTTTAAACCCTTCCGGGAATTCATGTTCCATTACTTCGTCAGTGAAGCATAGGGTGTGTGTGGTGCCTCTATATTGAGCCAAGTCGTGACGTAACTCGGATGGAGTTCGTCTGCGGTTTTCGGCTCAAATGTGGTTATATTTGTCACGTTCGGCCGGGTGGCCATCATTGCGCATCGGGGCACGCACCCGCGATCCATAGATCGATCTGGTCTATCCTGCTCAGTTTTCCAAGTCATGCCGTGGGTCATATGTATATCCCTGAGCTGTTGTGTTTCTGTTTTTACGGCAAGGTGGTGCAGGCTGGTGTTTGGCTTGAGTTGCCGCTTTGTCCCGTCCGCGTGGTGGTCGGTCAGCCGCATTGTGCGCTGGTAGGACGGGCTCCACCACCTCATCGTCGAATTGGGGTAGCAATTTACGCTTCGGGTAACTTTTGGTTGGGCGCTCGAGGTCGTATTCATCGGCTGCTAGGACATCAGTCCATCTATCGTTGAGCAGATCTTGTTCAGCTTGAAGTTGTCGTTGCTTATTTTTCAGGCTCCTTGTAGTGGCTATTAGCCTGCGCTTAAAGTGCTCCTGGTCGACGGGCTCCTCAGGCACGATAAATTCTTCATCATCGAGGCTCACCTCGTCCTCGGAGAGCGGAAGGTAGTTGTTGTCCTCCGAGTCTTCATTCATGGCATGTTTATCAGGGCTAACTTGCCCATATTCCCGTTTGTCCTGTTCGGAGGTTAGCTCCACGGGGTCTTCATTGTCTTCGGCACCGTCCGAAGTATTATTTTCTCTTGTGCCGGTATTGCTGTTTTTTCACGGTGTGGTTTAGAGCGGCCTCGCTAACGCCGGTGTTTTGGCTGTATCTCAGGAAGCTTGTCCTCGATTGGATCCTTTTTGTTGTCGCGTTGTTCTCTTTGGGTTATCGACCATGTATATGTCATACGAGGAGGTGGTTGTCCAGTGCCCTGTAGGTGGTGGTTCCTGCTCCTCTCCAGCATCATTGTCCATACCGTTGATGTATTCGGAGTCATAATCAAGCATGACGGTTAAGTTTTCCACAGTGGCTATGAAGTGGGTGGTGGGTGGGAAGCAAAATTTTCCATCATCGGCTTCCAATTCAAGCCGAATATAGTTCAGCTGAGAGTCGCCTGATAAGGAGAGGGCATTTAATGAGCTTAGCACATCGCCTAGAGGCGAGTGCCGGAAGATGTCCGTGGAGCTGAACTCAAAGATTAGCGCCTGATCAGGTTCGATGGGCGCAGATGCACGCGGTTCGGAACCTATAGCCAGAGATGAAGCTAAGGCTCCGGTGACACAGGCGCTCGAGGTTGGGTCTGTGTGCAGCTCCAACGCTGCTGAGTTTGCATCTTCCTTGACGGGGTTGAGCTTCCCGTCTTCGGACAGCACAATCTGCTCTGGCTCTAGGAGAGAGCAGTTACAGGCGTTGTCTCCTGCGCATGGTCCGATGACAGATTTAAGTCATGTTCATCGCGGTGGCACAGAGCGGCTGTCATGGGCTCGAATCCGGCGAAGATCAAGTCTCCATGGATGTCGGCCACATAATTCAAGCTTCCAAACCTGACCTGATGGCCAGGGGCATAGCTATCGATCTGCTTAGATGGCCAAGCGAGTTGGCCCGCAGTGCGAAGCCGCCAAATACGAAGATCTGTCCGGGGAGGAAAACCTCCCCCTGGACTGCATTGTTGTAGATGATTGATGGAGCCATCAAAACCTTTTTGTGATGACGCAGTGGAACTCTCAATGAAAGCACCAATGTCGGTGTCAAAACCGGCGGATCTCGGGTAGGGGGTCCCGAACTGTGCGTCTAAGGTCAATGGTAACAGGAGGCGGGGGACACGATGTTTACCCAGGTTCGGGCCCTCTCTATGGAGGTAATACCCTACTTCCTACTTGATTTATCTTCATGAATATGAGTATTACAAGAGTTGATATACCACGAGATCGTAATGGCTAAACCCTAGAAGTCTAGCCTGTATGATTATTATCCTGCCCTATGGACTAAACCCTCCGGTTTATATAGACACCGGAGGGGACCAGGGTTGTACGAAGTCAGTTACAGGGAAAGGAATCTTCATATCCGAATGCCAAGCTTGCCTTCTACACCAAGTAGAGTCCCATACGGACACGGGAAGAGATCTTCTATCTTGTATCTTCATAGCCCATCAGTCCGGCCCACGTTACATAGTCCGGACGGCCGAGGACCCCTTTATCCAGGACTCCATCAGAGAGCGTCGAGGAAACCATGGAGAACGGCAGGGAAGCGACGTTGCGCCATCCGGTCTCCTCTTGTGGTGGGAGAACGAATACTCCTGTGGCTCCGGCTGGCTCTGCACCCTCATGAATGGCACACCGTACTCGCTTGATTCGTTATCCTCTGGGTGCTCGACCTTCGACCTGTACACCCACCACCTCCGCCTGACTTTCGCCTCGGGAAAATCTGTCTGCTCCATCGCCCAGAGGAGATACTCGATGAACTCGAAAGACTGCGGTGTGGCTGCCGCCGAGGAGTACATGTACATCGCTGCCATCTCGCTCTTTCGCATACATTGCCACATGGCCCTCACCGTCCTTGAAATCTCCCACTCATTCTCAAACCAAGTAAGGATCTCCTTCAACCTGGCTAACTTTGCCTGGTCGCTGCCGGTGATCTGCCTGATTCGCTGCTGCATCCTCTCCATAGATGTCCTTCTGAGTGGTCCGGTGTTAGCTTTGGAAGACGGGAGGAGAGACGGTGGTCTTGCAATAGAGAGGAGGGAGAGGCAAGACGGTGGTTTTGGAATGGAGATGATGGAGAGGAGAGGAGGTGGTTTTGCAATGGAGGAGAGGGAGAGGCGAGACGATGGTTTTGGAATGGAGATGATGGAGAGGAGAGGAGGTGGTTTTGCAATGGAGAAGAGGGAGAGGAGCGTGCGACAATGATTTAGGATTGGACGAGAGGGCCGACGCGCTGTGACTGGATCAAAATCAAAATCAATTTACCCTTCAATTAAGAAAGCGACCCCACATTAACTAGTCTCCCTTTTATTCTGGGTCATAATTAACCATGATTTTCGCAAATAAAATATATGTTATATGTTGCAAAAATAATATAATTTGAAAGTACATTCAGATACGAACCAAACAATACAATTTTTGGTGACATGCATTCGCATTTTGCTTACAGTACGTAGTCAAACTTTGACCCAAAATATGCAAAACAAAAAAATACTTCCAAGACCAGCGCCTCTCTTCCACTCTTCTCCTCTTAAACCACCGCCGCTTCTCTCCTGTTCCAATCTAAATCCAGCGCCGCTCCTCTCCTCTTCCATTTCAAAACCACCACCCCTCCTCTCTTTTTCCAATCCAAAACTAGTGTCGCTCCTCTCCCGTTCTAATCCAAAACCAGCGCTGCTCCTCTCCTCTTCCATTCAAAAACCACCACTTGTTAGTGAAGGTGTTGTGGAGAAGTAGATCGATGGAGGAGTACAACCGATACGTGAGGATCAAAGATGGCGATCCTGTGAAGCTAGCTAGGATGTGGGAGATACAGTCTTGGTTTGACAACAAGGACCAACTAGCGGCGACGGTGACATCCATGGCCAAAGATCTGCAACAGAGCGAAAAGGCGGCGATACTCCCGGAGGGAGTCGCGCAGGAGTACATAGAGCTGCTCCTCTGTGCCATGGAGCAAACAGATTCACCGAATCCGATCATGAGGGAGCGGTGGTGGGAGTATCGATCCCAGATGGAGCATCCACCAGAGATTGATGGATAGACCTTCTACAGGGTGTCTTTTGTGAGGGTGTCGTGCCAGAGCGAGCCGGTGGAGTCTTCATCAACCGAACCAAACTGCAAGAGGAGAAAAGCAGTTGGCCTGACGATGCTTCCCCGCCATCCTCTCCCTTGCCATTCACAACGTCTCACGGGGCGGTTGTCTACTGCCGAGGAATAGGAGGGGACTGCCCCCCCCCCCCAGCCCAATAGTCGGGCAGGTTGTGAATTGTCAGGAGGAGCTTAGGGTAGTCAGTATTTGCAGGTTGTGAATTGTGTTTTGTATTGTGTATTTTGAGAGTACTTTCATATATGAATGCCTTTTGAATTTCATATTTGCAGTATTGAGCACATGAAGTATTTTATGAATTCTAGAGATCTATTTTTAGCACTTAAAAACATGTAGTTTCATAGGAGTATAAAAGTGCAGACAATGTGATTCTCAGAGAAGAAACTGCAAGTTTCAGTTTCAGATAAGAAACTGCAAGTTTAGTTTCAGATGAGAAATTGCAACTTTCAGAGGCAGAGCATTTATATTAACACGGCCTTTTCAAACAGGGTTAACATCATGTTGTAATTTTATTCATGGTCGAAAATGGAACTACCAGCCATTTAACATCATGCTGATCAACATTCATGCATAGCAAATCTTCATATGATGCACAGTCAAAAACATATGCTATTTTCAAAATGCCAACACAATGTCGAGTGTGCTAAAAACAGAGAAAACTAGGGACGATGTTTTGGCAAGTGTTGGACGTGGTGTGCATAGATGACAATGGGGACCCACATATCAATAAAGGTAGAGGCAAAACATTTGGAGATATTTTTCCTTCACAGGTGGAATCGAACCTGGCCGGAACAGCTGTCGGGTAGTGTCACCTGGCCACTAGGCTAGTTAAGTAGTTTCATTACTAATAAGGCACTTCCTCAGGTGGTTGGATCTCCTCCTGCGCCTTTGTGCGCTCGCCGCGACGCCGTTGTCTTCCGTTGTGAACATGCTGAACAAACGAGAGGAATCTGGAGAGGACTGTACGTGGAGAGGCGGACAGTTGGGACCCACCAGGTCTATGGCCGTACGCAAGCAAGTGCCTCATCAAAAAAATACTTCCTCCTAATGCTATACTAACGTTGGGGCCCACGGGTTTGTCAACATAGTTATATTTTTTTAGGTGCTTCAACGTAGTTACTATAGGAGATAAATTCACAACAAAGCCGGGGAGCTGGCAGGTATCATTTATTATCACTGGGGTAGCAAGTATCAGCTGGGTTTTGGGCTGCCCCGTCTAGGCTTTCTTTTTTAACATGTGTAGCCCACGACATGTCGGTTTGTATTTTCTTGAGGGCCTTCATGTATCGACCAGCCTATGGACCTCCCATCCAAGGTTTTATTTTTCCTGAAACATCAACAGCCCAATTTATGTATTTTTTTGAAGAAAACACAGAGGTCTGTTCTATTTTTGTATATAAGAATAGGAACGCGTGGTCCAACTTATGTTTCCCTTCTAACTATATTATATATATTTAAATTATTTTATATGTTATTATATTTTATTGTTATTGTCATCATATATTTAACAGATACTTATATATGTAAGAAAACAATATCCCACATCTTATTAACTTATAAAAATAATTTCTTAACAATAAAATCCTGGATTTTTTGTCAACGAAAATCCTGGCGATTGTGTACAAAAGCTTGGTAAGATTTAAGGACCAATGTAATAATAAATCTCTTGTTATTTAAATATATTTATAACAAAATGCTCAGCCCCTGTTTATTTTTTGATAACATTGCTGGCCCAGCCCAACATTATAATTAGAATCAGCCCAGCAAAATCGTGTATTTCGAGAAAGTGCAAATGGCCTGTAATTTTTTAGGAAAAAATAAATGGGCTGCTTGCACGCTACATTATTTGTTCACCTAGCCCAGCTAATGGACTGTAATTCAAAAAAAAAGATCAAATTGACTGTAAATTCTACCCCGCAAAAAAAGACTATAAATTCTGAAAAAATGGGTTGAATACGTGCCACATTTTTGGAGGTTAAAATGTGGGACAATAGGTCGAAGCCAACGCAAGTCGTTGTCAACTTAGTCTACAAATGATTCTGACATCGTTAGCCATTGGATTTACATCCAACGACCGGCATCCATCTTCAATCTCTCGTATTCTTACTCCAGCGCCGCCTGGACCACCTACTCCCGCCTCCTACTGCTAGCAGCTCTGCTTAGCACGCTTCATTGTGAAGCGCTACTCCACCGTTTGCCAGGCCATCCCTCCACCCCTCCACACCTCATGTTCTTCTCCACCAACTACCAAACCACACCGCACCAGAACCAGTTAACCCTCGTACACCTCTTTGTCTGCGACTCTACTCCCGCGTCTTCCCATCTCCGGCTCGTTGCTGTCCGGGGCCTCGCCATCGTCCACCACCTTGGATGCGCTCGGCGCGGAGTGGTCAACGTGGTCAACGAACGACACCATCAGAAGTAGACTGTGCGTGGAGAGGCTAACAGCTGGGTTAACAGATGCACGCAAGGAAATGCCTCCTTATTACGCGCAAAATAATGATTCCTCCACCTGACAGCTGGGACCCACCGGAAGGGCCTCTGTTTTTGATGAAAAAAACGTTCCTCCTTCTCACAGGTCGGACCCAC
This sequence comes from Triticum aestivum, assembly GCF_018294505.1. NCBI lineage: Eukaryota > Viridiplantae > Streptophyta > Magnoliopsida > Poales > Poaceae > Triticum > Triticum aestivum. The sequence goes on from NC_057804.1 coordinate 495,204,070, forward strand.
TAGCTATATCTTCACACGCAAGGAAGTGCCTCCTTATTATGCACAAAAAAATGAATACCCCCTGCTAGCTGGGACCCACCATAGTGGGAGGCTGACTTGTGGGCCAACTAAGTTGACGGGGACGGAGGGCTTTATCAACTTAGTCAATATGAATGATTCTAGCTCCAGTGACCGTACGATGTCCATCCAACGGCCGTAGTGCTTCTTCAACCTTTGGTCTTCTTTCTCCAGCCGCCCAAACCAGCACCGGTCGTGCCGCCTGCTCCTGCCTCCCGTGGCCGGCTATGATGCTGCACAGGCCTCACCGCCCCCTGCTACTCCCACCACTGGCCAGGCCATCCCTCTACTGACCCACACCCCCTGTTATTCTGCAGCGATGGCAGCCTCACACCGGAGCCGAACCAGTGAACCCTCATACTCCTCTACGCGTTTGTATCCACTACCGCGTCTTCCCCGGCTCCACGTCGTCCCCTTCTATGCCTCGCCTTCGTCTATTGCCTTGGTGCTCTCAGTGCGGCTTGGTCAACATGGTCAAGGAACGGCTTCCATCTGAAGAGTACTGTACGTTGATAGGCTGACAGCTGGGTCCATGGCAGCCGCAAGGAATTGGCTCCTTATTATGCACAAAATAATCATTCCTCCACCTGCCAGCAGGGACCCATTGGACGGGCCACTGTATTTCACAAAAAAATGTTTCCCCCTGACTGCTGGGACCCGCCAGCTACATCTTCGCACGCAAGGAAGTGCGTCAATATTACGGCAAAAAAACGATTCGCCCCCCTAACTGCAGGGACCCACCAACTACATCTTCACACGCAAGGAAGTGCCTGACAGTTGGGACCCACCTGGTCGAAGCATATGTAGCATTGTCATTCTGGTCGGGAACGTGTACGTACATACTGGTCGATGTAGAGGCGTGCACGTGTCGTAGTAGAGGCACGCACATAGCATGTACACGTACGTACAACAACCAGTGTGCAAGAAAGAAAATACGGCCACGTACGTACATACGGGCGGGGTCTCGAATTCCTACTCGCGCATACATATGGCCAGGGCTCGTGTACATGGCCAGGTCAGAATGGAGAAACAGCATTATCGTCGTGTTCATGGGGAGCCAACCGACTGGGTCGGAACGAAATGGGTCGTCGTGTTCATCGAGAGGGCTTGGACGGAATAGCCGATGGAAACAAGGCCCGGCATATGATACGTCTCCAACGTATCTACTTTTCCAAACACTTTTGCCCTTGTTTTGGACTCTAACTTGCATGATTTGAATGAAACTAACCCGGACTGACGTTGTTTTTAGCAGAACTGCCATGGTGTTATTTTTTTGCAGAAACAGAAGTCCTCGGAATGACCTGAAAATCCACAAAGGTAAGTTTTGGAAAATATAAAAAATACTGGGAAAAGATGAAGGCCAGGGGGCCCACACCCTGTCCACGAGGGTGGGGGGCGTGCCCCCTCCCCCTTGGCGCGCCCCCCTGTCTTGTGGGCCCACTAATGCTCCACCGACCTCAACTCCAACTCCAGATATTCCGTTTCGCAGAGAAAAAAAATCAGAGAGGAAGTTTCATCGCGTTTTACGATATAGAGCCGCCGCAAAGCCCTAAAACCTCTCGAGAGGGCAGATCTGGAGTCCGTTTGGGGCTCCGGAGAGGGGGATTCGTCGCCATCGTCATCATCAACCATCCTCCATCACCAATTTCATGATGCTCACCGCCATGCATGAGTAATTCCATTGTAGGCTTGCTGGACGGTGATGGGTTGGATGAGATTTACCATGTAATCAAGTTAGTTTTGTTAGGGTTTGATCCCTAGTATCCATTATGTTCTGAGATTGATGTTGCTATGACTTTGCTATGCTAAATGCTTGTCACTAGGGCTTGAGTGCCATGATTTCAGATCTGAACCTATTATGTTTTCATGAATATATGTGAGTTCTTGATCCTATCTTGCAAGTCCATAGTCACCTATTATGTGTTATGATCCGACAACCCCGAAGTGACAATAATCAGGATACTTCTCGGTGATGACCGTAGTTTGAGGAGTTCATGTATTCACCAATTGCTAATGCTTTGGTCCGGTTCTCTATTAAAAGGAGGCCTTAATATCCCTTAGTTTCCACTAGGACCCCGCTGCCACGGGAGGGTAGGACAAAAGATGTCATGCAAGTTCTTTTCCATAAGCATGTGTGACTATATTCAGAATACATGCCTACATTACATTGATGAATTGGAGCTAGTTCTGTGTGACCCTATGTTATAGCTATTACATGAGGAATCGCATCTGACATAATTATCCATCACTGATCCATTGCCTACGAGCTTTTCATATAGTGTGCTTCGCTTATTTACTTTACCGTTGCTACTGTTACAATCACTACAATACTGATATCTTTACTTTTGCCACTGTTACCATTACTATCATACTACTTTGCTACTAAATACTTTGCTGCGGATACTAAGTTATCCAGGTGTGGTTGAACTGACAACTCAACTGCTAATACGTAAGAATACTCTACCCTCGAGAGCTGTTACGACCCCCTACACTTGTGGGTTATCAAGACTAATTTCTGGGCCGTTGCCGGGGAGCATAGCTCTATTCTTTGAGTCACTTGGAATTTATATCTGCAGATCACTATGAAGAACTTGAAAGATCAAAGAACTAAAATTTATCCCTGAACTACGAGGGGAGGTAAGGGACTGCCATCTAGCTCCGCACTAGATTCTCCTTCTGTTATGAGTAAGCCTGCGACACCTAAACCTGCTACTGCTAAAAATTCTGATATGTTGCATGTTATTGATGATGCCACTTCTTCTATGCATGATACTTATGATGAAACCACTTCTATGCTTGATACTACTGTGCCATTAGGTGAATTTCTTGATGAACAACTTACTAGGGCTAGGGAGAATGAAATTATTGAAAATGAAATTATTGATGAAAGCAATGATGAAAGTTCTCCCCCTAATTATGAATTGCCTGTTGTTCCTGAGGGTTATGTTATGGACGAAGAAACTGCTAGAGATTTTCTTGCTTGCAATGATAGATCAGATCTTAAGAAACTACTAGCTAAGCGGAAACAAAAGACTCTGAATGCTAGAATGAAACATGACCCTGCTTTTGCCACTTCACCTATCTTTGTTACTGATAAGGATTATGAATTCTCTGTTGATCCTAAGATTATTACTATAGTTGAATCCGATCCTTTCTATGGCACTGAATCTGAAACGGTAGTGGCACATCTTACTAAGTTAAATGATATAGCCACCCTTTTTACTAATGATTAAAAGTCTCGCTATTATTATATCCTTAAGATATTTCTGTTCGCACTAAAGGGTGATGCTTAGACATGGTTTAATTCGCTTGATCCTGGCTATGTGCGTAGTCCCGAAGATATGATTTATTACTTCTCTACTAAATATTTCCCTGCTCATAAGAAACAAGTCGCCTTGCAGGAAATATATAATTTTGTGCAAATCGAAGAAGAGAGTCTCCCACAAGCTTGGGGGAGGCTTCTCCGATTACTTAATGCTCTGCCTGATCACCCTCTTAAGAAAAATGAAATACTTGATATCTTTTATAATGGACTATCTGATGCTTCCAAGGACCACTTGGATAGTTGTGCTGGTTGTGTTTTCAGGGAAAGAATAGTCGACCAAGCTGAATTGTTATTGAATAATATGTTGACAAATGAAAATAATTGGACTCTTCTTGAGCCAATTCCTAAGGCAATTCCTAAACCAATTAAGCCAACTCCTGAGCCTATTCCTAAACCTACCTCGAAGAAGAGAGGTGTTCTATTTCTCAGTCCTGAAGATATGCAAGAGGCAAAGAAATCAATGAAAGAAAAAGGTAATAAAGCTGAAGACGTTAAGAATTTACCTCATGTTGAAGAGATACATTGTCTTAATATACCACCTGTCAAAGAAACACATTGTCTTGATGACCCGACATAGGTAGTGAAGGTAAAATCTCTCTATAGATATGATAAAGTTGAAATTCTGTCTACTAAGTTTCATAGCCAATGCTTAGATGAGTTTGATGACTTTATGGATAGACAAGCAAGTTTCAATGATTATGTTAGTAGACAGTTGAAAAATAATGCTTATATGATTGGACGCTTAAGTGATTATATGTCTAGAGTTAAGGGTGAACTTAAACTCACTAGTAAACATGCTTGTATGGTTACCACTCAAGATGAAAAAGTACTTAAGGCTCAGAATGAATTGCTAGATGAACTAAATAATAAACATGACTTTGCTGTTAGAGCGGCTACTAGAACTGGCAAAATGACTCAGGAACCTTTGTATCTTAAAGGCCACCCTAAGAGGATTGAACAAGATTCTCAGAATAATAATCTAGATGCTCCTAGTTCCTCTAAGAAGAAGATAAATAAAAGTGATAGGACTTTGCATGCTTCTAGTGAACCTAATGTAGAAAAACCTGAGAATCCTAGTGATACTTCTATCTCTGATGCTGAAACACAATCCGGAAATGAACATGAACCCGATAATAATGCTAATCATGATGTTCATGTAGATGCTCAACCTAGTAATAACAATGATATAGAAATTTAACCTGTTGTTGATCTTGATAACCCACAATCAAGAAATCAACGTTATGATAAGAGAGATTTTGTTGCTAGGAAACATGGTGGAGAATGAGAACCATGGGTTCAGAAACCCATGCCTTTTCCTCCTAAACCATCCAAGACAAAGGATAATGAGGACTTTGAGCGCTTAGCTGAAATGATTAGACCTATTTTTTTACGCATGCGCTTAACTGATATACTTAAAACAAACCCATATGCTAAATACATGAAAGGTATCTTCACTAATAAGAGGAAAATACCTGAAGCTGAAATTTCCACCATGCTTGCTAACTATACCTTTCAAGGTGGAATACCTAAGAAACTTGGTGATCCCGGAGTACCCACTATAACATGCTCCATCAAAAGAAATTATATTAAAACTGCCTTATGTGATTTAGGAGCCGGTGTGAGTGTTATGCCTCTTTCCTTGTACCGTAGACTTGAATTAAGTAAGTTGATACCTACTGAGATATCTTTGCAAATGGCTGACAAATCAACTGCTATACATGTTGGCATTTGTGAGGACGTGCATGTTGTTGTTGCGAATGCAACTATCTTAACAGATTTTGTCATTCTTGATATTCCTGAGGACGACAGTATGTCGATCATCCTTGGTAGACCCTTTTTAAACACTGTAGGTGCTGTTATTGATTGCAAAAAAGGAAATGTCACCTTTCATGTTAATGGAAATGAGCACATGGTACATTTTCTGAGGAAACAACCTCATGTTCACAGCATAAACTCTATTGGGAAAATTCCATCAATTATATTTGGAGGTTTTGAATTTCCTCTTCCTACTACAAAAAAAGTATGATATTCCTATTATTGGGGATTTTCATATCCTCGTTGAGGTAACCTAGTGTCACTTTGAAATTTCTTCAGTTTTATGTGATTCGGAATGAGTTTGTTAACAAGACTTGATCAACCTTGTTAGTGGATTCCTTTTGATGATCATGAGATGGATGAAACTAGAAGGCACAACCTTCTGTACCCTCTCTTTACTTTTTGTTACTTAGAATAAATAAAGCAAAAATAGTTCTATCTGTCTGTTTTCTGAATTATTCACGCAATAAAAAATATCCCGGAAATAAAAGTGCTCCAAATGCCCTGCAAATTTAGTATGATTTTTTATAGAATATTTGAGGATTTTAGGCACTGAGAACACTTCAGGGGGGGTCAAGCACCTGGCCACGAGGGTGGAGGGTGCGCCCCTCCCCCTGGGCGCGCCCCCTATCTCGTGGGCCCACGGTGGACCCCCTCCACTTATTCCGGCACCCACACACTCCATCTTCCTGCCAAAAAAATCCCCATCTAGCTCAAGCACGAGTTCTAGCTCACTTTGCTGTAATTTTCGATCTCCTTGCTCAAAGCTCCATTCGCAAAACTGCTTTGGGAGATTGTTGCTTGGTATTTGACTTCTCCATTGGTCCAATTAGTTTTTGTTCTAGTGCGTTATCCATTGCAAAATCTTGCTGCCTTGGTGACCCTATTATTGAGCTTGCATGTTAAATTTATGAGGTCCCAAGTAATTTTAATGCATGATATAGGCTCTAGGCAATTGTAGGATTAGTTGCTATCAATCTTGTTCGGTTTGATTTACTTTTATTTTGAAGTTACTAAAAATTTTAGAATTTTCAGAAAAAGATGAAGAGGTGGCTCTTGAGGGGCTCTTCTAGCCAAGCCTCCAAGGATAAGCAAGTTAAGGAGAAAGAAAAGGACAAGTATAATCTTCCTCGCATAGCGGAAGTAAGGCCTTGTGAGTGGGCATGTGATAATTTCTTGAGAGCAGCTGGGATTTATGAAGACTTTTATTCTTTGGCTGAAAATGCTGGCCTCGTCGACTTCCTCCACGACCGGATCGAACAGTATCTCTTACTTACCAATACTTTCATGCAAAACTTTTACTATCATCCTAAGAATTCACCTCCTTCAGTATCTTTTCATTTATATGATGAAGCTAAGGAAATGTCATTACGTAATTTTTGCGCTGTTTGTAGAATACCCTTTGAGGGTAGCTTAGATGAACCACATCGTAAATATGTCGAGGGTTTCATTGATACTATTACTGTAGGTGAACCGAAGAAAGGTTCCGATGCAAGAATCACTAGCATACACTTTCCTGTTTTACGCTACTTTGCCATATTTGCTAGTCGATGCTTAATTGGTTGTGGAAATAGTGGAAACTTCAATGTTCCTGATATTGCTATTCGGCTCCATGCCTTATTTGGTGATAAGACTTTTAGTATGGGTGCCATTATTGCTAAACGGTTAAGTCTAAACCGTACCAAGGGCCCCATCTTTGGAGGCACCTATGCTGCATGCCTTGCTAAATACTTCGAGATGCCTATCAGACATGATGAGGAAGAGGAGACATCTTTGCCTCTTACCCTTTTAGATTACAGGAGCATGGTAGCGCATGAGTTTATTGTTTGCGATGATGATAAGATGCTCCTGTATAACCTGAGATTTAGTAAGAAACACAATGAGATTATTACCCTGCCTGCACCTTCTTTGTTTGATTTAACTGCAGATCATTACCGTGTCTCGCCGGAAGCAGTGTACGCATACCGAGGCCATACATCAGCTCCAGAACCTGAGCCGGAACCACTGGACCCATATCGTCCTTCATCTTATCAGTGGGATCCGAAGGAGATCTCCAACCGGTGGCAGTACGATGACACTCCTCAGTACACCGGGGAGAGTAGCCGCTACCCATGGGCATAGACCAACTCAGGCCAAAAGCCTATGTTTGGGGGAGTACGTATTTCTCACTGACTTTACATTCATGTTCACACACTATTCTAGTCGTCGGTGCTCATACTCTTTCCTTGTACTATCCATGCTAGTTTAAATTCTTTTTCTAGTTTTCTTCTTGTGTGTTTGATAAACCTTAAAGAAAAACCAAAACAAATTAGTTAGTTTAATTTCCATGCATGTAGTAATAATTAAAAGAAAAACCAAAAAGATTTCTTGTTCTTCTTTTACTTGTTGGGAGCTTTCTCGTGTAAATAGTTTTATTTATTTTTCTTTCCTTTGGGGGTCGAGAGTAGAAGACCATATTGAAAATGTTTAGCGGCTCTCATATGCATGATTGTTCATTTAATTTAGAGCCATATTACTTTGTCTTCTCTCTTGATTTGAATGCTTGCAGATTCTAGCTTAGTCCAATGCACGTGCACTCTTATTATTATACACAGTGTTCGGTCATGCAAGTGAAAGGAAATAATGACGATATATGATGGATTGATTGAGATGGGAGGAGCTGGTATGAACTCGGCCTCTTTTGTTTTTGTAAAGATGATGAGTTCATCGTTCCTGATTCAGATTATTATGAATAAACATGATTGCAATGACATTTAGAGACTATAGTTGCTTATGCCATGCTTAATTAGCTATGAGTTATAATGGTTTACCTTGCGTGCCAACATGCTATTAAAATGATTGTAATGTGGTATGATGAGATGGTATCCTCCTTTGAACGAATTGAGTGACTCGACTTGGCACATGTTCACGCATGTAGTTGAAACAAAATCAACATAGCCTTCACGATATTTATGTTCATGGTGGATTATATCCTACTCATGCTTTCACCTAGTGTAAATTAATTTTAATGCATGTTCATGACTGTTGTTGCTCTCTCAGTTGGTCGCTTCCCAGTCTTTTGCTAGCCTTCACTTGTACTAAGCGGGAATACTGCTTGTGCATCCAAACTCCATAAACCCCAAAGTTAGTCCATATGAGTCCACCATAAATTCCTATATGCGGTATCTACCTGTCGTTCCAAGTAAATTTGTATGTGCCAAACTCCAAACCTTCAAATGAAATTCTGTTTTGTATGCTCGAGCAGCTCATGTTCCAACTAGGGTTGTTTGTATCTCCCATGCTAGGTGGGTTATTCTCAAGGGGAGTGGACTTCGCTCCTCATTCACGAGAAAATGGCTGGTAATCGGGATGCCCAGTCCCATGATCAAAAAGATCAAAGCAAATCAAAATAATTAAAAGAAAACTCCCCCAGGACTATTGTTAGTTGGAGGCACTCATTGTTTCGAGCAAGCCATGGATTGATGCTTGTTGGTGGTGGGGGAGTATAAACTTTACCATTCTGTTTGGGAACCGCCTATAATGCATGTAGAATGGAAGATATCGTCATCTCATAGTTGTTGCGTTGACAGTGAAAGTATGCCGCTCAAAATATTATTTATCTCTCTATTTTAAAATCGAGCTCTGGCACCTCTACAAATCCATGCTTCCCTCTGCGAAGGGCCTATCTATTTAATTTTATGTTGAGTCATCACCCTCTTATTAAAAAGCACCCGCTAGAGAGCACACTGTCATTTGTATGCATTACTATTAGTTTATATCGGGTATGACTTGACTGGATCTCTTTTACCATGAATTAAAATGTTTAGTCAGTCCTTGATCTTTAAAGGTGCTCTGCATTTATGTTTTGCGGTCTCAGAAAGGGCTAGCAAGATACCATCTTGTTATATCATATTATGGCTATTTTGAGAAAGTGTTGTCATCCGAGTTTTATTATTATTGCTCGCTAGCTGATTATATTATTGATATGAGTAAATATGAGACATAAGTGTTATTGTGAATGTGGTTAGTTCATAATATTTGCTGAAACCTTGAATGCTGGCTTTACATATTTACAACAACAAGAGCAAACAGAGTTTGTAAAAGTTTTTCTTTATCATTTTCAGTTTATCAACTGAATTGCTTGAGGACAAGCAAAGGTTTAAGCTTGGGGGAGTTGATACGTCTCCAACGTATCTACTTTTCTAAACACGTTTTCCCTTGTTTTGGACTCTAACTTGCATGATTTGAATGAAACTAACCCGGACTGACGCTGTTTTAGCAGAACTGCCATGGTGTTATTTTTGTGCAGAAACAAAAGTTCTCAGAGTGACCTGAAAATCCACGGAGATAAGTTTTGGAAAATATAAAAAATACTGGCAAAAGATGAAGGCCAGGGGGCCCACACCCAGTCCACGAGGGTGGGGGGGGCGCCCCTCCCCCTGGGTGCGCCCCCTATCTCGTGGGCCCCCTGATGCTCCACCGACCTCAACTCCAACTCCATATATTCCGTTTTGCGGAGAAAAAAATCAAAGAGGAAGTTTCATCGCATTTTACGATAAGGAGCCGCCGCCAAGCCCTAAAACCTCTCGGGAGGGCTGATCTGGAGTCTGTTCAGGGCTCCGGAGAGGGGGATTCGTCGCTATCATCATCATCAACCATCCTCCATCACCAACTTCATGATGCTCACTGCCGTGCGTGAGTAATTCCATCGTAGGCTTGCTGGACGATGATGGGTTGGATGAGATTTACCATGTAATCAAGTTAGTTTTGTTAGGGTTTGACCCCTAGTATCCACTATGTTCTGAGATTGATGTTGCTATGACTTTGCTATGCTTAATGCTTGTCACTAGGGCCCGAGTGCCATGATTTCAGATCTGAACCTATTATATTTTCTTGAATATATGTGAGTTCTTGATCCTATCTTGCAAGTCTATAGTCACCTATTATGTGTTATGATTCGACAACCCCGAAGTGACAATAATCGGGATACTTCTCGGTGATGACCGTAGTTTGAGGAGTTCATGTATTCACTAAGTGCTAATGCTTTGGTCCGGTTCTCTATTAAAAGGACGCCTTAATATCCCTTAGGTTCCACTAGGACCCCGCAACCACGGGAGGGTAGGACAAAAGATGTCATGCAATTTCTTTTCCATAAGCTCGTGTGACTATATTCGGAATACATGCCTACATTACATTGATGAATTGGAGCTAGTTCTGTCTCACCCTATGTTATAGCTATTACATGACGAATCACATCCGACATAATTATCCATCACTGATCCATTGCCTACGAGCTTTTCATATATTGTGCTTCGCTTATCTACTTTACTGTTTCTACTGTTACAATCACTACAATACTGCTATCTTTACTTTTTGCCACTGTTACCATTACTATCATACTACTTTGCTACTAAATACTTTGCTGCGGATACTAAGTTATCCAAGTGTGGTTGAATTGACAACTCAACTGCTAATCTTAAGAATATACTTTGGCTACCCTTGTGTCGAATCAATAAATTTGGGTTGAATACTCTACCCTCGAAAGCTATTGCAATCCCCTACACTTGTGGGTTATCAGCATACTGCACAATGGAGTAAACGTGTAACGCCCCGGATACAACTTTCCATATTCGTAACTCCGACTCTTGCCATTTCCGGCTATGGGATTTTTTATTTCCTCCGTGGTTGGGTTTTTATCTGTTGTTTTGCATTTTGTTCTTGTTATGCATCTCATCTCATGTCATCATTCGCATTGCATCGGCATCGTTTTCATAAAACTTGCATTTGTTCGGGTTCTGCCGGTTCTCTCCGTTGTCCGTTCTGAGCCAGACACTCTCGCACGCGCCCGCGGCACCTCCGAAATATATTTTATTAGTGGCATAAAAATGTTCTCGGAATGGGTTGCAACTTGGCGTGCGGTCTTATTATAGTGTAGACAGACCGCCTGCCAAATTTCATCGCATTTGGAGTCCGTTTGATAGCCCAACCGTCATCTGTAGCGGCACCATTGCCGGTTTAATCGTCGGACGTTTCGGTCTCCGAAACTACCGCCGGGCCTCTCTTTCTCTCCTCTTCTCTCAGCCCAACCCCTCTTCTCAGCCCACCTGCAGCCCACCTAAACCCCCCTCCGTTCCTGATCGTCGGATCGCGATCGGAGGCTCCGAAACGCTCCCAAAACCCCTAACCCTAGTCTCCTTTTCTATTTATAGACGCCTCCCCTGCCATTTTTGGCCTCCTACCAACCCCCTCCTCAATTCCCGCAACCAGCCGCCGCTCCCTCCTCGTTTTCAGTGCCGGTGCACTCCCCCACCACCAAGTGTCGCCGCCCCATTCGTTGCGCCGCCGCCAGCCGCTGCCTCCACCAACCACCGGGCGCCACTTGGCGTCTCCACGTCCTCCTGCGCCTCCCACCGCGCAGGGCCCGTCGGAGCCCATCCGCGGCCTGCCACCGGGCCGAATCGGGCCTGCTGCCCGTGCCGCCTGCGCCTCGAGCGGTCGTCCTCGAGCTCCCCGCCGGAGCCCCTTCGCTGCTTCGCGTCGCTGCCGTCTCGCCGTGATCCGCCGCGCCCCAGATCGCCGGCCAACTCGCCTTCCTCTCCTTTCCTCCTCATCATTCCCCTCTCTCTAATCCTCTCGCTCTCCCTCTCTCCCCTTGCAGGGAACCACCGCCGCCATGGTTTCTCACCTCCGCGCCTGGAGTCGGCCCCTCCGGCTAGATCCGGCCTCTGCCGGCCCCTCCCTTGCCGGATCCAGACGATCCGCCCCCATTCCGGACCCCGCCGACCTCCGCCGCCCGCCACCTCGTCTCCGGCGAGTCCTGCCGCACCCAGCCCCGCCGAAGCCGCGCGTGCTCCTGTGCGAGCGGGAGGACGAGTCCCCGTTCCAGATCTCCAGCGTCGCTGTTGACCGCGCCCGTTCGTGGGCCCGCGTCTCCACCCCGCGGCCCAGTCCGACTCCGTCCTCCCCAGCGCCGGCCTGCCCAGTTCCTTCGCCTCCTGGGCCAGATCCAAGCCGGCCCGCGTCCGACCTCCCCAGCTGCAGCCCAGCCTCTCCACCGACCGGCCCATGAGGCCTGGTGAGCAGCCCCCACCCCCTGTGCACTTTTGGGCCCACCTACAGATTCGGCCCGCATGTGTTTTTTCCTGTTCAGCGAATTTGTCCATTTATCCAGAGTTTGCCTGTTTTACAGAAAACCCCTTGCACTTCATGCATTTAATTACTCACAAACCGTGCATCGGATTAAAATGATTCAAACATGTAAAATGCTTAGAATTTTGTGTAGATTAATAATTTGCCACTTTCATCCATGTTAAATATGTTTAAAATGTTGTTTGTTTAAATTTGCTTAAATCACATGCTAAAATGATTTATTTCATAACTAAATAACCGTAGCTCGGAATTAAATGTTCTTTATATGTAAATGGGGTGGAAAAATGCCTAGTTTAACATGGTTTAGGGCAGAACTGTACCAAAACTAAAATATGGACATGGGGATTTTCCGGAATTGTTGTTTGTTGTTCCGGCCGCATTTAAACTTGCCTAAATAGTTAGTTTTCATATGCTTCACCCCTTGCCATGTTTAACAATATTTAATATTGTTGAGTACCTAACCGGGAGTGAACTTAATAATTGATGTGGTGTTTCATCAATATGCAACTCGTTGCAAATTGAGCTCCACTTAACTTGTAGTATTGTTTGTTGCACTTTGCCATGCCATGCCTATTTAAACCGGACATGCATCATACTTGATTGTCCATCATGCCATGTTTATGCTTGTGTGTTTACCATGTTGTTTACTTCTTTCCGGTTCGCTTCTCTCGGTAGCTTCGGTTTTGTTCCGGAGTTGTGAGGATTCATTCGACTACGTCTGTTTGTCTTCTTCATGGACTCGTTCTTCTTCCTAGCGGGATTTTATGCAAGATGACCGTTACCCTGGATCTCACTACTATCATTGCTATGCTAGTTGCTTCGTTCTATCGCTATGTTGCGCTACCTATCACCTGTTTATCAAGCCATCCCAAATTGCCATGAACCTCTAACCTTTGACACCTTTCCTATGCAAACCATTGTTTTCGCTATGTTACCGCTTTTGCTCAGCCCCTCTTATAGCGTTGTTAGTTGCAGGTGAAGTTGAAGATTTCTCCATGGTGGACAGGATTTTGGTTGGGATATCACAATATCTCTTATATTATTAATGCACCTATATACTTGGTAAAGGGTGGAAGACTCGGCCTTTTGCCTGGTGTTTTGTTCCACTCTTGCCGCCCTAGTTTCCGTCATACCGGTGTTATGTTCCTGGATTTTGCGTTCCTTACGCGGTCGGGTGATTTATGGGACCCCCTTGACAGTTTGCTTTGAATAAAACTCCTCCAGCAAGGCCCAACATTGGTTTTACCATTTGCCTCACCACCACCTACTTTTCCCTTGGGAGTCGCTCTCTCGAGGGTCATATTTATTTTAGCCCCCCCGGGCCAGTTCTTGTCTAAGTGTTGGTCCGAACCGAGCAGCCTACGGGGCCACCTCGGGGCAACTCGAGGGCTGGTTTTACTCGTAGCTTGACTTATCCGGTGTTGCCCTGAGAACGAGATATGTGCAGATCCTATCGGGATTGTCGGCGCATCGGGCGGCTTTGCTGGTCTTTTTTTACCATTGTCGAATGTCTTGTAAACCGGGATTCTGACTCTGATCGGGTCTTCCTGGGAGAAGGTCTATTCCTTCGTTGATCGCGAGAGCTTGTCATGGGCTAAGTTGGGACACCCCTGCAGGGTATAATCTTTCGAAAGCCGTGCCTGCGGTTATAGGCAGATGGGAATTTGTTAATGTCCGGTTGTAGATAACTTGACACCAGATCCGAATTAAAACGCATCAACCGCGTGTGTAGCCGTGATGGTCTCTTCTCGGCGGAGTCCGGGAAGTGAACACGGTTTCTGGGTTATGTTTGACGTAAGTAGGAGTTCAGGATCACTTCTTGGTCATTACTAGTTGACGACCGTTCCGCTTGCTCTCTTCTCGCTCTTATTTGCATATGTTAGCCACCATATATGCTTAGTCGCTGCTGCAGCCTCACCACTTTACCCCTTCCTTTCCCTTTAAGCGTTGCTAGTCTTGATACCCATGGTAATGGGATTGCTGAGTCCTCGTGGCTCATAGATTACTACAACAACAGTTGCAGGTACAGGTTATGCGATGATCATGACGCAAGAGCGATGCTTGCTTGCGTTGAGTTCTTCTTCTGCTTCTTATTCGATCAGGGGATAGGTTCCAGGTCGGCAGCCTGGGATAGCAGGGTGGATGTCGTTTGAGTTTCTGTTTGTGATTCATCCGTAGTCGGATGATGCTCTTATGTATTGTGATGTTGTATTTGTGTGGCATTGTATGCCCCTTGTATGTATCCCCATCTATTATGTAATGTTGATGTAATGATATCCACCTTGTAAAAGCGTTCCAATATGCGGGTCTATCCTTGGTGGGACCTTCGAGTTCCTTTTGGATAGGGTCGCATATTGGGCGTGACAAGTTGGTATCAGAGCCTCGACTGACCTTAGGAGCCCCTTGATTGTTGGCTGTTGTTGAGTCTAGAAGAAAACTATTTTTGAGTCTTAGGATTATAGATATATCGGAGAGTAGGATTCTTTTTACTCCTCAGCCCCCTTCGTCGCTCTGGTGAGGTCTCCTGACGTAGATGTTTTGTCTTTCCTCTCCTCAAATTTCACTAAAAATTTTAGGATCACGCGGGTATCTTGGAATCGTTCCGATGGTTTTGTGACGAGAGCATTGTTCTTGGTGCCTCCTGTCTATTATGTGGCATTGACCCGGGGAGTTGAGCTCCGAGGTGTTGTCGTCACAATTTTATCGTTGCAGTTCTGGAATACCTGAGTTTTGCCGACATCGAAAATCTCTTTTATGCAGTTGTTGGTGAGATAACCTCGACGCCACCCAGTACTGGGGAGTTCAAGAGTATTGCCATAACTCGTATAACTGATGCTTTTCAAAGGTTGAGGTACACGATTTCCAGAGTTTTCTTGGTTATGTGTTGACGGATGGATACAACTGGATGTAAGAATTGTTAGTTTGGGTGAGTTATATTGCTACCCCTGTATCCCCAACACCAGATTGCATAACCAGAAAGTTTCGGGAGTTTATAGGTGGGAATTCAAGTAGCTCGTAGGATATCTTTCCAACAGACACATGATACGATATGGGATCTATCATATGTATTTGTTCCGGCTTATTCTACAAGCCAAATCCTTTGTTTTGTTTTATTTGTGGTATTCGAGTTGCTTCGAAGTCAAATGTTGAATCCATACCTTTCCTAAACGGTGTTCTCATATTGCTATGTGAGTACTAATCCTTCTTGATCATCGAGGTCGTCATGTTAATTCTTCTCCAACCGGTGTGCTTCTCTTCAAGTGGAGCCGATCATTTTTAACATCCGCAAGATCAATTCTAAGTTTTCTCAATGGTGTTTGTTCCATTTTCCCCAAGATGCCTTTGTTTTCCCACCCTCCCACCCTTTTTCTTCAAGGACTCAGATATCTTAATCAAGTATCCATCTTATGGATGTGAAGTCTCTTCACTCTTTTCAATCAATGTTCTTATCCGGTGATTTCCCAAGAAGATGCTCAACAGTTTTAAGTTCGTCATTCTTCATTCTCGTATTCTTCTCTGGTGGATTAATTTCAAGCTTTCAGTGTTGATCATATTCTTTTCCTCGTGTCAATTGCTTTTTCATAACGGTGCACCTCTTAATCATTCACTTCTTCCTATTCATTTGTTCTGGAGTGCTGAAGATATCTCAAAAGACTTGTGTTTCCATTCTCAATCCGTTCAAGATATTTTGAGGTTGTTATCTCATTCAAGCCATTTAATTTAACCGGTGCAACCTCTCTTAAAATTGTTCAACGGTGTTTTTCTTTTGAGTGGGCCCTAACCGACAGGTCTTTTCCCAGGATCTTACCTGGCTCTTCTAATTTTCCCGGAGCCATTCTCAAATTCTTTTCAAGTGTGACGTAAGAATGAATTTCATCAGTCAGATGTTTTCCAAGATAGCAAATTATTTTTCCTTGTTGGCTCAACCTCTTTGTTTTTCATTCTCCCGGAGTATCTCCAAAATTCAGGGTGGTTCTCGTCATCATTCTCAACATTTGAAGACCAAAGAAGTGTTTCCTCTAAATCTTGCTCCATTCTCTTCAAGATTCATGGTTCTAGCTTCATGCCATCCTCATAATTGTTTTCGATTGTGAGAATTCTTTTCACCCATCCAAAGCATTTCGTGAGTTCTTTCCATTTTATTCCTACGAAGGCCATCATTTCGGGCTTATTCATTCTCAGCTTTTAGCTCTCCTTCTCCATATTCTACCGGTGCATCATTCAAGTATTCTCTAATAAGCTCATGATCTCTTCGTTCACTTGTATCTAAATCCCCTCAAGTATCTTCATTCTTTCGGGTGAATTGTGCCTTTGCTACTTTCATTTTCAATTCTTACGGTGGTTCGTTCAAGATTTCACTTCCTTTGTTATCATATCAATTCATTTGTTCTTTTTAATCCCACCGGTGGTTCCATCAACACCTTCTCAAGTTTACGCTATATCCCTCTTAATCATTTCTACGAGAATAAGTAGTATGCCAAATCCGTTGCTTGTCATCAATTTAAATTGGTGAAGGATAGGCATAACGTAATTCTTATTATTGTTTCATCCAAGTAATCTAGTTTCTTCTTTCCGGAGTTGTTCATCATGTCACATTTCCCGGTTCGAGATGTTTCATCTTTTCTTTTCCGGAGTTCCAAGTTTTCCGCATTATCTCGTCGCGAAGCTTCATCTAAATCATCACAAGGCTCACCTTGTTCTTTCAACTTCTCTTTCTTTCTATCATTCTTTCATTACCGGAGTTCTTCATGGAGGCCCTACATGATGGTTCATCAAGGATTCCTTTCATTCTCATTTTGTTCTTCAAGACTTCTCTCGAAGTTATGACCCGCCAAGCTATACTCTAAAATAAACATGGTGCTAAACACATGTTTTGTTTTGAGGCGTTCAAGCATTCTTCATCTTGCATTCCGAAGTGCAATTCTTTCTACCTTATCTTTTGAGGTGGTGTTATATCATTCTTGACAATTTTCATTCATGTTTCGCGATTCACATATTGTCAAGAACGAGGTATTTTAAATCCATCAATCTCTTCTTTGGAGTTATCTTGGTATAGATTTCACCTAAAGCCTTCCCTAAGGAATGTTGCTATTTGTGGTGCTTATCAATGATCCAAGTTCTTCATTTATCCTCCCGGTGAAATTAGTTTCTCGTCTCCTTGTTGATATCAATCCAATCATTTGTTTCCGTTTGTGGCAGAAGCTCACCTCATAATTTTGAGAAGTTTTCCATAAGCCCACTACAAGATTATTTGTTTCGTTGTTGGTTTTCCAACGACTCCGTTATAACCTTCTCGGAAGGATGCTTTCCAAGCTCACTTGTGGAAGAAGTTGGCATTTTCTCCTCCATTCTGTTATTCCAATGATCTAACTTCTATTCTTTCGTCCCGAAGGCATTGTGATGTTGCTCTCTTCACCCATCATCTCGTTTTGTCAAGATCATGTTCTTTTCGTGCTTATCCATTTAACCAGAGTGTTGTGTTCTCATTCAAGTTCTTTCATCTTGTCAAGTTTTGCCTCTCTTTTCAACCGGAGTGCTGTCTGAAATTCTTCTTACCCATTATGCAATTCTTTCAATAGTTCCGGAGGCAGTGTGTTGTTGATTTCATCAAGTATCATCTCATCTTCTCAAGTTCATATTCTATTCCTCCCAATTCCAACCGGAGTGATGTCTTAATTGATATTTGTCATTCCTTGTACATCTCGTTTCAACCGGAGTGCTTGCATGTACTTCTTGTCCATTGTAACCCTTTTCTTATGTCTTTCAACCCCCAAGGTTCACATGGTGTTCCTTGTTTCTATTTTCTACCGCAGTGCTCTCAATTGTGTTCAACTCCGTTGTGTTCTTTCTTTCAACTTTTCAACCTCTCAAGGTTTGTGGTTTCACTCGTTTTTCGAAGAAGCAACTTAGTTTACCTCCTCTCTTCCTCTTCCTTTTCCCTCTGGTGCCATCCTAGATCTCGGGACGAGATCCTCTCGTAGTGGTGGAGTGTTGTAACGCCCCGGATACAACTTTCTATATTCGTAACTCTGACTCTTGCCATTTCCGGCTATGGGATTTTTTATTTCCTCCGTGGTTGGGTTTTTATCTGTTGTTTTGCATTTTGTTCTTGTTATGCATCTCATCTCATGTCATCATTCGCATTGCATCGGCATCGTTTTCATAAAACTTGCATTCGTTCGGGTTCTGCCGGTTCTCTCTGTTGTCCATTCTGAGCCACACATTCTCGCACGCGCCCGCGGCACCTCCGAAATATATTTTATTAGTGGCATAAAAATGTTCTCGGAATGGGTTGCCACTTGTCGTGCAGTCTTATTATAGTGTAGACACACCGCCTGCCAAATTTCATCGCATTCGGAGTCCGTTTGATAGCCCAACCGTCATCCGTAGAGGCACCGTTGCCGGTTTAATCGTCGAATGTTTCGGTCTCCGAAACTACCTCCGGGCCTCTCTTTCTCTCCTCTTCTCTCAGCCCAACCCCTCTTCTCAGCCCACCTGCAGCCCACCTAAACCCCCCTCCGTTCCTGATCGTCGGATCGCGATCGGAGGCTCCGAAATGCTCCCAAAACCCCTAACCCTAGCCTCCTTTTATATTTATAGACGCCTCCCCTGCCATTTTTGGCCTCCTACCAACCCCCTCCTCAATTCCCGCAGCCAGCCGCCGCTCCCTCCTCGTTTTCAGCGCCGGTGCACTCCCCCGCCGCCAAGTGTCGCCGCCCCATTCGCTGCGCCGCCGCCAGCCGCTAGCTCCACCAACCACCGGGCGCCACTTGGCATCTCCACATCCTCCCGCGCCTCCCACCGCGCAGGGCCCGTCGGAGCCCATCCGCGGCCCGCCGCCGGGCCGAATCGGGCCCACTGCCCGTGCCGCCTGCGCCTCGAACGGTCGTCCCCGAGCTCCCTGCCGAAGCCCCTTCGCTGCTTCGCGTCGCCGCCGTCTCGCCGTGATCCGCCGCGCCCCAGGTCGCCGGCCAAGTCGCCTTCCTCTCCTTTCCTCCTCATCTTCCCCTCTCTCTAATCCTCTCGCTCTCTCTCTCTCCCCCTTCAGGGAACCGCCGCCGCCATGGTTTCTCACCTCCGCGCCCGGAGTCGGCCCCTCCGGCTAGATCCGGCCTCTCCCGGCCCCTTCCTTGCCGGATCCGGCCGATCCGCCCCCATTCCGGACCCCGCCGACCTTCGCCGCCCGCCACCTCGTCTCCGACGAGTCCTGCCGCACCCAGCCCCGCCGAAGCCGCGCGTGCTCCTGTGCGAGCGGGAGGACGAGTCCCCGTTCCAGATCTCCAGCGTCGCCGTTGACTGCGCCCGTTCGTGGGCCCGCGTCTTCACCCCGCGGCCCAGTCCGACTCCGTCCTCCCCAGCGCCGGCCTGCCCAGTTCCTTCGCCTCCTGGGCCAGATCCAAGCCGGCCCGCATCCGACCTCCCCAGCTGCAGCCCAGCCTCTCCACCGACCGGCCCCATGAGGCCTGGTGAGCAGCCCCCACCCCCTATGCACGGTTGGGGCCACCTACAGATTCGGCCCGCATGTGTTTTTTTCCTGTTTAGCGAATTTGTCCATTTATCCAGAGTTTTCCTGTTTTACAGAAAACCCCTTGCACTTCATGCATTTAATTACTCACAAACCGTGCATCGGATTAAAATGATTCAAACATGTAAAATGCTTAGAATTTTGTGTAGATTAATAATTTGCCACTTTCATCCATGTTAAATATGTTTAAAATGTTGTTTGTTTAAATTTGCTTAAATCACATGCTACCTATCACCTGTTTATCAAGCCATCCCAAATTGCCATGAACCTCTAACCTTTGACACCTTTCCTATGCAAACCATTATTTTGGCTATGTTACAGCTTTAGCTCAGCCCCTCTTATAGCATTGCTAGTTGCAGGTGAAGTTGAAGATTTCTCCATGGTGGACAGGATTTTGGTTGGGATATCACAATATCTCTTATATTATTAATGCACCTATATACTTGGTAAAGGGTGGAAGACTCGGCCTTTTGCCTGGTGTTTTGTTCCACTCTTGCCGCCCTAGTTTCCGTCATACCGGTGTTATGTTCCCGGATTTTGCGTTCCTTACGCGGTCGGGTGATTTATGGGACCCCCTTGACAGTTTGCTTTGAATAAAACTCCTCCAGCAAGGCCCGACATTGGTTTTACCATTTGCCTCACCACCACCTACTTTTCCCTTGGGAGTCGCTCTCTCGAGGGTCATCTTTATTTTAGCCCCCCCCCCGGGCCAGTGCTTGTCTAAGTGTTGGTCCAAACCGAGTAGCCTGCGGGGCCACCTCGGGGCAACTCGAGGGCTGATTTTACTCGTAGCTTGACTTATCCGGTGTTGCCATGAGAACGAGATATGTGCAGATCCTATCGGGATTGTCGGCGCATCGGGCGGCTTTGCTGGTCTTGTTTTACCATTGTCGAAATGTCTTGTAAACCGGGATTCCGAGTCTGATCGGGTCTTCCTGGGAGAAGGTCTATTCCTTCGTTGATCGCGAGAGCTTGTCATCGGCTAAGTTGGGACACCCCTGCAGGGTATAATCTTTCGAAAGTCGTGCCTGCGGTTATAGGCAGATGGGAATTTGTTAATGTACAGTTGTAGATAACTTGACACCAGATATGAATTAAAACGCATCAACCGCGTGTGTAGCCGTGATGGTCTCTTCTCGGTGGAGTCCGGGAAGTGAACACGGTTTCTGGGTTATGTTTGACTTAAGTAGGAGTTCAGGATCACTTCTTGGTCATTACTAGTTGACGACCATTCCGCTTGCTCTCTTCTCGCTCTTATTTGCGTATGTTAGCCACCATATATGCTTAGTCACTGCTGCAGCCTCACCACTTTACCCCTTCCTTTCCCTTTAAGCTTTGCTAGTCTTGATACCCATGGTAATGGGATTGCTGAGTCCTTGTGGCTCACAGATTACTACAACAACAGTTGCAGGTACAGGTTATGCGATGATCATGACGCGAGAGTGATGCTTGCTTGCGTTGAGTTCTTCTTCTGCTTCTTCTTCGATCAGGGGATAGGTTCCAGGTCGGCAGCCTGGGATAGCAGGGTGGATGTCGTTTGAGTTTCTGTTTGTGATTCATCCGTAGTCGGATGATGCTCTTATGTGTTGTGATGTTGTATTCGTGTGGCATTGTATGCCCCTTCTATGTATCCCCATCTATTATGTAATGTTGATGTAATGATATCCACCTTGCAAAAGCGTTCCAATATGCGGGTCTATCCTTGGTGGGACCTTCGAGTTCCTTTTGGATAGGGTCGCATATTGGGCGTGACAAAACGGCCTTGCGTTCGACCGGCCACGGTCGAAACGGGATCCTGTTCACCGGGAGGGGTTTGGCATACCGGCAAACGGAGGAAACAGACTTCTATTGGACCTCCTGTGGTCGAATTGGGGTCCTGTTGATCGGGAGGGGTTTGGCGTACCGCAAAACAAAGGAAAAGGACTTGTGCTGGGATGCTACGGTCGAAATGGGGGTCTTGTTCATCGGGAGGGGTGTGGCGTACCGCAAAATGGGACTTCACGGGATACTATTTATCTCCATCGTCGACCTCCTCCAGCCTCCACGGGCTACTGTTCCTCCATCGTCGACCTACTCCAGCCTCCACCTGCGACTGTTCATCCACGGGCTCCTGTTCATCCAGCCTCCACCGGGCGCTACTCCACCGGCTACTGTTCAACCAGCCCTCTCCACGGGCTCTTGTTCAACCACCCCTCCATGGGCTACTATTCATCTAGCCCTCCACCGGCTACTGTTCAACCAGCCCTCCACCGGCTACTGTTCAACCTTCCCTCCACGGGGTCGAGTTCATCCAGCCCTCCATGGGGTCCTGTTCATCTACACCCAAACGGCTCGATCGATCGGGGTCCTGTTCATCCAGTGGCAACACCACTGGCTCCTGTACATCCAACCCCCACCGAGAACTATCTATCCACCCCCCCCAACAAGAACATTCACTGTTCATCCAGAGGCAGCATCGATCGGCTTCAGTTGGCAGCAGTAGCGAAGGAATCGCTTGATCGCTCAGGTTCAGTAACGCGTAGCCTGCGATGCAATCGCTCGGGTTTAGTAGGCGAATGCCTCGCTCGGGTTCAGTTAGAGCCCAACGCCTCGCACTCACGCGCGTACATGTGCGAGAGAAATGTGCATCGCTCGGCCCCTGACCACCTACTGTAACCGGGAACTCCCCGATATTTTCCTCACCCTCGCTTCTACCACGATTTTTTCCATCATGGACGGCCCAAAGAATGTCATGCAGCTGTGTCTCCGGCCCGCCCAGGACCAAGAGCCCATTTTCTGTCAATATTTTTTGTCATAGAAGTAGGAGCCCACCACATCTATGATGATACCGGGTTTTCTCATAATTATCATCACAGAAGTGTCATAAGTATGACAGAATTTTTTTTGTTCGGCCCAAAATGTCATGGATGTGTCTTTTTTTGTAGTGAGTTGACCACTCCTATTTACCCCCACCCCAAGGTGTTTGCTCTAACTTAGCATGATGATGTTAGTCATATCATGCATATGTGGCCTTGCAGTGCCTACTTTCAACATCATATACATCATCTGCTTAGTTTAGACATGTTCTGTAATGCCACATGTTTAGTTTCTATATCATATATGAGAATTATGCAATCTCATCTCTTTTTGCCAGCCATAATATATGTGAAATATGCAATGCCATCCTGTTTAACCATGCATCATATATTTGAATGATATCTTGCCCATCCTTTTCTTCATTACATTTCCATTTGTCGACAATATTTGTACATTAAACTACTCTTCCTGTGAATCAGCCATTTGAGTGGGTGATGGGAAAATCTAGAGTGAAAAGAAGGTCTTCAGAGCAGACGGTGCTACCTGTCAAAGCAGATCTCTTGCTGGGTCCCGATAGCTCCTCGGAGATGGATTCAGAGACAGATGACCAGTCCTATTCCACCACCGAGGTGTATGCTCTAGCTTGGTATGGTTATACTGCCCATATCATGCATATGGTGTCTTGCATTGCATAGTTTAGACATCATATACACAATATTCAACACCATGTTCTTAGTTCAGGCATCATATATGTGAATGCCCTCTGCTTAGCATATAAATCACATATGTGAATTAAATGATGCAATCCTAATTACTTAGATAACATGTATGTGAATTATGTCAAGAGAACCTGTTTACTAAAGACATCATATAATTATCTCATGCCATCCTGTTTAGTTAGTCATCATATCTTTGAATTATGTCATGCTATGCTATCCAGTTTAGATAGACATCATATATGTGAAATTATGTCATGTTATCCTTTTTAGTTAAACAATATACATGTCAACTATTTCATGCCCTATTTTTTCCACACTATCTATTACATTTGTCTCTCATACAATGTCTGTACATTCAACTATGTTTCCTATTTATTATTCATTTGAATTGGAGCAGGTGATGGCAGTATCGAGTGGAGTAAAAGCACAGTCAGCAAAAACGCGGTCTTCAAATAATACAGTGCTACCTCTTGGTGGAGATAGCACCCCGGTTGTACATGCACGAGAACTAGCTCTACCACACATAACCCAGATTCTCGCAGATTGTACCCCTACTGCGATGGACAGAGAACCAGCTTCACCCAATCTAACCCCAACCCCAGCAGATAGTAACCCAACTCTTGTTCACACATCACCATCTCCACAACAGAGCTCCCAAACAAGAGCAGTTAGTAAGGCAGCTCCAGTGCCCAAAGCGTTAGTACTACCACGGCAAACCCCAATTCCACTAGTTATTACACCTATTCATGTGGAGGAAGCACAACGAACCATTCGTAGTTTAGCATCTATCGCATTTGATGTTGTTAAATCCTATGTGTGTATCTTCCCATCATGGAAATATTATACTGAAGATGAAGGAAAATTCCAGTTGCAGGTGTTTTTCCAGGAGTTATGTGTAAGGAATGTTATTCAGGGCAATTACTTTGCTTTGTCCCATACATTCTACCTCCATGATGGTTATAATACATCAAATTTTCCCATTTTTCTCTATAGAGAAGGACCGATCTGGAAACTCAGGATGAGGTAACATGTGCTAATACCTCTGCTTTCTTCAAGAATGCTTGGTGGCAGTATCGGAATTACCTGAAGATTACGTACTTTACAGGCAAAGAAACTCATCAAATTCCCTTACGTTCTCCTGAGACACATTTACTGGACGATGACTGGGAACGCCTTGTTCTGTACTGGTCCCGAACCAAGAATTTGGTAAGGTCTATGAGCTCATTTTTTTTATTTTTAAGTACTATATGCCCGCGTCTTGCTATACTCTATTCATGTAGAACAAGTGCCTAAACCTAAAGAACAACTGTTCTCATTTAGGACTCCATTGCTATCATGCATACTGCTTTTCTCTTGTATCACTGCTCATACGAACTTATTTTTAAATTGAAGGATCCAATCGAAACTCCAATGGCACAACAGGTATGTTTATGCATGTTTCTTTAGCAGGTTTGCTCTTATAAATAGCTCTGTTCATTTCAATTTCAATTGTGTATATAGTTCAATTCTCATATCATGCACACTACTAGCATCACAACAGAGCCAATAGTGTTGTTGTACATGTAGACCCGTGGTACCCATCTGAAATCTTGTTGTGTCGTGTAGTTTCCCACACTTTGTGTTCTTTCAGTGATGCTTTGTCCTGAACTGATATGATTTGAACCGTGTCTCTATTTTGATTTGGCAAGACAATGCAGTGACCATAGGACATAGATATATGTTTGTTTGATGCTTTTATTATGTATTACTTGGCAATAGAAGACTTGGTAGTTTAGTCCTATCCACCTTACTAATGAACTGGTTCACCGAAATGAGTTTCATATACTAGTACATGCTAAACTTGTTATGTGTCTGCTTGTTTCTTCTTTTAGAATGCTGATAGAATATTGGGGAAGAGTGACTTATTAAGCAATGATAAAGGAATAATGCAGATAAGGTTCAGGATAGTGAGAGATCCTTGTTGGCCTCCAACAAAGCTGATAAAACAGCTAAGGAAAACTATCTTGAAGACAATGAGACAACCCCAAAGTCCTGCCTTGGTTTAGTGTTCGAGTTACTGGCCACTACCGCTGGCACAAGCTATTCAAACTCACTGTCTGAATCAGTTTGGTTTCTTGAGTCTCAACTACAAGATGAAAGACATTGATTAGCTATGCTGCAGCAAGAAGCCGAAGGACTGTCAAAGTCCCTGGAGCATTCAGATGCATACTTTCTGGTGCAACAGCAAGCGTTGGAGGATTTTAGCGCCAAACGGGACAAAGCTAATAAGCTTCCTAAGCTTATTGCCAGCATGATGGATACCCAGGATAAAGTTTCTTGAGCTCTTCTGAAGTTGTTTCAGTAATTTACTTGTTTTGTTGTCGCGTTTATTTGCACTGCTGGCCAATTTAGACGGCCAATTATGTAATATGCGGCTTTGTTCCCTATTGAGGGAGTCCTGGATTAGGGGGTGGCCGGATGGTCGGACTATGACCTTTGGACGGACTCTCGGACTATGAAGATACAAGATTGAAGACTTCGTCCTGTGTCCGGATAGGACTTTCCTTGGCGTGGAAGGCAAGCTTGGTGATACGATATGTAGATCTCCTCCCATTGTAACTGACTCTGTGTAACCCCAACCCTCTCCGGTGTCTATATAAACCGGAGAGTTTTAGTCCGTAGGACGAACAACAATCATACCATAGGCTAGCTTCTAGGGTTTAGCCTCTCTGATCTCGTGGTAGATCAACTCTTGTACTACCCATATCATCAATATTAATCAAGCAGGAGTAGGGTTTTACCTCCATCGAGAGGGCCCGAACCTGGGTAAAAACATCGTGTCCCTTGTCTCCTATTACCATCCGCCTAGACGCATAGTTTGGGACCCCCTACCCGAGATCCGCCGGTTTTGACACCGACATCGGTGCTTTCATTGAGAGTCCCTCTGTGTCGTCACCTTTAGGCCCGATGGCTTCTTCGATCATCAACCACGACACCGTCCAGGGTGAGACTTTTCTACCCGGACAGATCTTCGTATTCGGTTGCTTTGCACTACGGGCCAATTCGCTTGGCCATCTGGAGCAGATCGAAAGCTATGCCCCTGGCCATCAGGTCAGATTTGGAAGTTTAAACTACATGGCTAACATCCGCAGAGACTTGATCTTCGATGTATTCGAGCCGCAGCCGAGCACGCCGCGCTGTCACGATGGGCATGATCTAGCTCTGCCGTCGGACAGTGCCCAGAGCGCCGCTCAGGTGTCTGCTCCGACCCTCAGCTCGGAGCCGACTGCGCCGGTCGAGGACGGGTGGCTAGACGCCGCCTCAGGGGTTGCAATCTCTACGGTGATCGAGCCGAACACCAATCTTGTCCGAGCTCGTGACACCAAGGTGCCGGACTCCTTTCCGGACTCCGAATCTTCCGCACCCCTTCCGATCGAACCCAATTGCGCTCCGATCATGGAGTTCACTGCCGCGGACATCTTTCAGCACTCTCCCTTTGGCGACATCCTGAATTCACTAAAATCTCTCTCTTTGTCAGGAGAGCCCTGGCCGGACTATGGTCCGCAAGGTTGGGATGCGGACGACAAAGAAATTCGAAACCCACCAACCACCCACTTCGTAGCCACTGTCGACGATTTAACTGACATGCTCGACTACGACTCCGAAGACCTTGACGGTATGGACGCCGATGAAGGAGACGACCAAGAACCAGCACCTATAGGGCACTGGAAAGCCACCTCGTCATATGACATATAGATGGTGGACACACCAAAAGCATGGAATAGCGATGAAAAAACGGAGGATGACCCTTCCAAGAAACAACCTAAGCGCCAGCGTCAGCGGCGCCGCTCTAAATCCCGCCAAAGCAAAAACAGCGAGTCCGGCACTAGAGATAACAACACCCCAGACAGTGCCGAAGACAACCCCCTCCAGCAGGATTCAGCGCAGGAGGACCGAGAAGCCAGCCCTCATGAGAGAGCGACAGACAGGGAGGTCGAGGACGACAATTATATGCCTCCCTCCGAAGATGAGGCAAGCCTCAACGACGACGAATTAGTCGTGCCTCAGGATCCCGCCGAACAAGGGCGTTCCAAACGCAGGCTTATGGCCATAGCAAACAGCCTCAAAAGAAAACAGCAGCAGCTTAGATCTGACCAAGATTTGCTAGCCGACAGATGGACTGAAGTCCTGGCAGCCGAAGAGTACAAACTCGAGCGCCCCTCCAAGAGCTACCCAAAGCGTAGGCTACTACCCCAACTAGAGGAGGAAGCAACTAAACCTATATCACCAGCGTATGATGCGGCCGATCGGCCACCCCGTGGCCACGACAGAGAGGCCTCTTGGCCCTCAACTCAAGCCGCACCCCGGCGCCGGTCAAAAAATACCAGGGCACGGGGAAACGCACTAGACCTGCGAGACATATTGTAGGGCAAGGCAAGGCAAACGAGATCAATCTACGGATCGCATGGGCGCCCCACGTCACGTGACGATAACTGTCACGCCGGATATGGCAAATACGGCCAGGCCGAACACAACAGACAAAGCTCATCCGAGCTACGTCGTGATATATCCCAGTACAGAGGCGCCGCACACCCACTATGCTTCACACACGAAGTAATGGATCATCAAATCCCCGAGGGTTTTAAACCCGTAAACATTGAATCATACGATGGCACAACAGATCCTGCGGTATGGATCAAGGATTATCTCCTTCATATCCACATGGCCCGTGGTGATGATCTGCACGCCATAAAATACCTCCCGCTCAAGCTTAAAGGACCAGCTCGGCATTGGCTTAACAGCCTGTTAGCAGAGTCAATTAGTTGCTGGGAGGACCTGGAATCCGCATTCCGTGACAACTTCCAGGGCACTTATGTGCGACCACCAGATGCCGATGACCTAAGCCACATAATTCAGTAGCCAGAGGAATCGGCCAGACAATTCTGGACGCGGTTCCTAACCAAGAAAAATCAAATAGTCGACTGTCCGGACGCGGAGGACCTTGTAGCCTTTAGGCATAACATCCGAGACGAATGGCTTGCCCGGCACCTAGGATAGGAAAAGCCGAAATCTATGGCAGCCCTCATGACACTCATGACCCGCTTTTGCGCGGGAGAACATAGCTGGCTAGCTCGTAGCAATAACATGACCAAGAGCCCTGGTAACTCAGATACCAAGGACAACAATGGCAGGTCGCATCATAACAAGCACAAGCGCCGCATTAACAGCGATAATACTGAGGATACGGCAGTTAATGCCGGATTTAGAGGCTCTAAACCAGGTCAGCGGAAGAAGCCATTCAAAAGAAATCCTCCGGGCCCATCCAGTTTAGACCGGATACTCGATCGCTCGTGCCAGATACACGGCACCCCCGATTAATCAGCCAATCACACCAACAGGGATTGTTGGGTGTTCAAGCAGGCAGGCAAATTAAGTACCAAAAACAGAGACAAGGGGCTGCATAGCGATGACGAGGAGGAGCCCCGGCCGCCGAACAACAGAGGACAGAAGGGCTTCCCCCCACAAGTGTGGACGATGAACATGATATACGCAACCCATATCCCCAAAAGGGAACGGAAGCGTGCTCTCAAGGATGTCTATGCGTTGGAGCCAGTCACCCCAAAGTTCAACCCATGGTCCTCCTGCCCGATCACTTTTGATCGAAGGGACCACCCCACTAGCATTCGTCACGGCGGATTCGCCGCATTGGTCCTAGACCCAATCATTGACGGATTTCACCTCACTAGAGTCCTCATGGATGGCGGCAGCAGCTTGAACCTGGTTTATTAGGATACAGTGCAAAAAATGGGTATAGGTCCCTCGAGGATTAAACCCACAAAGACGACCTTCAAAGGCATCATACCAGGTGTAGAAGCCAGCTGTACAGGCTCAGTTACACTCGAAGTGGTCTTCGGATCCCCGGATAATTTCCGAAGCGGAGAGTTAATATTCGACATAGTCCCGTTCCGCAGTGGCTATCACGCCCTTCTCGGACGAACCGCATTTGCAAAATTTAATGTGGTGCCGCACTACACATATCTCAAGCTCAAGATGCCAGGCCCTCACGGAGTCATTACGGTCAATGGAAACACCGAACGCTCTCTCCGAATAGAGGAGCACACGGCGGCCCTGGCGGCGGAAGTACAAAGTAGCCTCTCAAGGCAATTCTCCAATCCGGCTGTTAAACGTCCGGACAACGTCAAGCGCGCCCGAAGTAACCTACAACAAAACCGGCTGGCACGTTCCGAGCAAGCATAGCAGTGCGGCCCCAACCCCAGCCCTCGCAAGATTGTGATAGTAGTACCACGCATACATAATTATGCTCTGAAAATACCATGGGCACAACCACGGCACGCCCAGAATGTGGCTCAACCGCACTAGGGGCTCCCGATTTTGCCATTTCTTCTTTTTTTACATACTTTCAGGACCCCACTATTCGGAAGGCCTGTCCGGCAATACAATCGCCAAACACATGATGCAACAGCCAGGGAGACAACAAGCCACGTCAAATGTCCAGGTGGTCTCTATAACGAGCTAAATACCTGTCTTACTTAAAGTCTCGCAACTTGCCCCTGGAGGGGGACATGTCAAATAATCCCATCTCTTGCGTATTGCACTATTTGTATCGTCCGGCTCTCATAGCAGCCTCTTTTAATAAACAATACATAGCTCTTGTCTATTATTGCATTCATTTATTTTTATATAAATATGTTTAACCATGACATTATGCAACCGTACACTTTGGTACGGCCAACACACCAGGGGCTTAAGTACCCCATAATACGGTGTGAGAAGACCAAACACTCTCACGAGTGCGTCACCCCGAACTTATAGCACTATATGCATCGGCTCCGAATCATGTCTTGGGTCAATAGTTGGGTTTGCCCGGCTCCCATGTTTTGGTACCTTACGTTCCGCTATGTCGGCTAAGGTAGCACTGGGAGAACTACTGCGATTGTGCCCCAGTTGAGCTGGGTTAACACCTCAGTAGAGAAAGCTAAAACTGACCGTCATGATAGGGCGAGAGACCGGTCGCTGTTCGAGAGGTTTTTCGAGTCCTTAAAGACTTATGCCGCTTAGAGCGAGGAGCTGGCTTTGTCCAGCCTAGGCGTGGATAGCGCCCCGAACTCGGTCTTCCGAATACTAGGGGCTTCCCGAAATTTAAAATTATAGAATTCTATGGCTAAGTGAGAGTGATAAAGCATTATAAGTCCGATGGCCTTGTTCGTTGTGCTGAGCGCCTCCCTCGATGGACCCAAAAATGGGAACAAGAGCACTCAGGTTTATCCCGAACACCCCAGCACTTGTGGCATGGGGATAGAAGCCGACGACTTGCATCTCTCAGGTTTAATAAACGGCCGCACAGAAGGTAATATTTTAAATTCAAAAAGCGTTGCTTAGCGCATATGAACAAGTTTTCAGCGCACAGGACAAATACGAGCGAGTTTACTCAAAAATTGCATCCCTGGTACATTCATTCGCCACACGACAGGCACCCTTCAGGACACCCTCATAATACATCTCGGGCCTGCAATGCTCCTTCCCCTCCGGTGGCCCTTCTGTCACCAGCTTCTCAGCATCCAGCTTGCCCCAGTGCACTTTAGCACGGGCAAAAGCCCTACGGGCGCCTTCGATGCATACGGAGCGCTTGATGACTTCAAGCCGGGGACAGGCATCCACCAGCCGCCGCACCAACCCAAAGTAGCTCAAAGGCATGACCTCCCCAGGCCACAGCCGGCCTATCAGGCCCTTCATGGCCTGTTCAGCTGCCTTATGAAGCTCGACCAGCTGCTTCAGCTGGTCGCTCAGGGGCACCGGGCGTTCGGCCTCAGCATACTGGGACCAGAACACCTTCTCCGTCGAGCTCCCTTCCTCGGCCCGGTAGAATGCGGCGGCGTCGGATACACTGCGGGGCTGATCTGCGAAAGCTCCTGGAGAGCTCTGGATTCGGGTAAGTAACAGGTAATTTACTTTCGCGTGCTTGCTTTGCATAAAGAATGCCTTACCCGCCGCAATCCTTTTCATCGCCTCAATTTCCTGGAGGGCTTTTTGGGCTTCGGCCTTGGCAGATTTGGCGCTTTCAAGTGCCGAGGCAAGCTCGGACTCTCGAGTCTTCGATTCAAGCTCTAACCTCTCATGTTTTTTCACAAGAGCATCGAGCTCTTGCCGCACCTCCGCCACCTGCACCTCTTGCTTCTCTCGCTCTAAGCGCTCCATGGCTGCATTGTCTTCGGCCTTGGAAAGCGCTTCCTTCAGGGTCGCCACCTCGGTTGTGGCCCCTGTAATATTCACGTTGGTCCTGTCATCATTTGCAACCAGGTATTTATATATACAATTACATAAGGTACTACATACCTTATTTGTCCTCGAGCTGCTTCTTGGCAAGGCCGAGCTCGTTCTCGGACCTCTCAAGGCTCTGCTTCAATGCATTGACCTCCGCAGTTAGTGCGGCAGAGGTCAGCAGCGCAGCCTGCATTCCCATATTGACATATTTATGTTAGACTCCTACGTATATCTTTTTAGATCCTCAGTCCAACTTTTCTTTCCGAACGCCACACTGAGCATCAGGGGCTACTGTCTATGCGGTAACATTTTTACATGTTTTAAATACATACCTCGAAACCAGTTAGAAGACTGGTACAGGCTTCCGTCAGTCCGCTCTTGGCGGACTGAACCTTCTGGATCATCACACTCATAACAGTGCGGTGCTCTTCGTCGATGGAGGCGCCATTAAGCACCTCCAGCAAGTTGTCCGGCGCCTCCGGTTGGACGGAGGCCGCCGGCGTCGTAGGCTTGCCCTTCTTGAGAGGGGGCCGCCTGCCGAACTCCGGAACCACTGAAGGTTCCGGAGCGGTGTCTGGCCCAGGGCCGGACTTAGATCCCTCTGGGCTACGTCCCATTTGGGCCTGGGGTCCGGGAGGTCACCTTGCGGCGCCTCCAGGACCACCTCCTCCTGGTTTAGCCCCTCTTGGGACTCCACCTCGGCATCGTCCGTAGGGCAGGGGGAGGTAGCCATCGGGAGTGAAGCGATATTCACATCCGACGAGTCCAGGGAGCCGCTCGACGAATCGCCGAGCTGAGCCTTGGGTGGACTGCATAATTGAATTCGGCGTCAGAAGGTACTGTACAATAGAGGAATGTCATAAGTTATTCTGGTATCTGGATACTTACGATTTTGCCAGGGGTTTGACCCTAGATGGACATTCCTCTCCACTGTCGTCGGCGTCGGAGGCGTAGTCCGGAAGAAGGGTCTTCCCCTTCTTGGACCCTCCGGCCTCCCCAGTTGGGGCGGCCTTCCATTTCTTTCCTCCCCCCGCTGGAGGGGGAGAGGCTTCTTCTTCCTCCTCCTCGTCTTCGTAGGCGGAGGGCGTCTCGGGGTCGTCGGGCGATGAGTCTGACACCACCAGGCTTCGGGAACCCTTTCGAGTCCCCGTGGCCTTCTTCTCCGGCACCACGTGGGGTGCCGGAACCAGCAGCTTTGTCAAACGGGCGTCCGCTGGGTCTTCGGGCAAAGGAGCTAGACAGTTGATCTGTCCGGCCTTCTTTTGCCAGTCCTGTTAAAGGGATGGGAGTTTAGATCCCGCATAGAGTCAAACTATGAAAAACAAATACCCTGTGATGGGTAAATTGAGTTTACCGCGCTGGCTTGACGGTTCGCGCAGAATCCGCGATCCTCGGTAATGGGAGGGTGAACCTCAGAGCTCTTGAAAAGCACCTTCCAGGCATCTTCGTGCGTTGTGTCGAAGAGCCTGGACAAAGTTTGATGATGGGCCGGGTCGAATTCCCACAGATTGAAAGTCCGTTGTTGACACGGGAGGATCCGGCGGAAGAGCATGACCTGGACTATGGTGACGAGTTTAACCTTCTTGTCAATCAGGTTTTGACGCAGGTTTGAAGTCCGGTCACCTTTGCTGAATTACCCCACGACAGGACCGTCTCTTTCCATGAGGTGAGCCGTGTGGGGATGCCAGATCGGAATTCGGGGGCGGCTGCCCATTCAGGATCACACGGCTCGGTGATGTAGAACCACCCCGATTGCCACCCTTTGATGGTTTCCACGAAGGCGCCCTCGGGCCATGTAACGTTGTCTATCTTGCCCACCGTGGCGCCTCCGCACTCTGCTTGTCGGCCGCCCACAACCTTCGGCTTGACATTGAAGGTCTTCAGCCATAAGCCAAAGTGGGGCTGGATGAGGAGGAAGACCTCACACACGACGATGAACGCCGAGATGTTGAGGATGAAGTTCGGGGCCAGATCGTGGAAGTCCAGGCTGTAGTAGAACATGAGCCCCCGGACGAATGGGTGGAGAGGAAAGCCCAGTCCACGGAGGAAATGGGGGAGGAACACGACCCTCTCATGGGGCCTAGGGGTGGGGATGAGTTGCCCCTCATCTGGAAGCTGGTGTGCGATGTCGTTAGACAAGTATCCGGCCTTCCTCAACTTTTTGATGTGCCCCTCCATGACGGTGGAGGCCATCCATCTACCTCCCGCTCCGGACATGGTTGGAGAAGGTTGAGGTGGGAAGTGCTGACTGGGCCGCTGGAGCTTGAGTGCGTAGGAATGGATAAGCGAAGGAGGAAGAAGGCGTAGATGGAAAGGGTGAATCCTTATCCCCTTATATGGGCGGCCGAAGCTATGAGCCCCCACCATCCTAATAAAACTCGCTTAGTTCCCAAGCGCCGCGATTAATGGCACGGTTGGGTTACCCACATCCGTATTAATGAGAATCCTGGAATAAGGGGAACGATCTCTGCTTTGACAGGACGTGCCAAGGAAACCGCCTTGCTAAACACGCTGAGGTGGGACAGTAAAACGAATAAAGGCTTGGTTGTGGCATGATGTCATGCTGCGGAATGCGTCAGCAGATTAGATTTGTGCGAATATTATTCTCTCTACGGTGGTATGTGGAAACTATTTTACAGAGCCGGACACTATCCTTTTGTTCAACATCTTCTATGAAGTATTCGGAGGAGGAACCCGCCTTGCAATGCCGAAGATAATTTGCGCGCCGGACTCGTCGTCATTGAAGCCTGGTTCAGGGGCTACTAAGGGAGTCCTGGCTTAGGGGGTGTCTGGATGGCCGGACTATGACCTTTGCCCGGACTCCCGGCTATGAAGATACAAGATTGAAGACTTCGTCCCGTGTCCGGATAGGACTTTCCTTGGCGTGGAAGGCAAGCTTGGCCATACGATATGTAGATCTCCTCCCATTGTAACCGACTCTGTGTAACCCTAGCCCTCTCCGGTGTCTATATAAACCGGAGAGTTTTAGTCCGTAGGATGAACAACAATCATACCATAGGCTAGCTTCTAGGGTTTAGCCTCTCTGATCTTGTGGTAGATCAACTCTTGTACTACCCATATCATCAATATTAATCAAGCAGGAGTAGGGTTTTACCTCCATCGAGAGGGCCCGAACCTAGGTAAAAACATCGTGTCCCTTGTCTCCTGTTACCATCCGCCTAGACGCACAGTTCGGGACCCCCTACCCGAGATCCGCCGGTTTTGACACCGACACATATATTTGCACTGGTGGCAAACTTTGATGCCCAATGGATGTAATATGTGTAATAGCCGTAATAGACTAGCGTTAGTTGCTTGCTTATTTATTTCCTTATTGTCTTGTTTAGTTGTTTTCTTGTAGTCACTGCAGTTCTTTTGCCCGCGTTTTTCTAGTGGCCACAATAACCTATTTTTATAACTAGGCCACAATAACCATGGCAACACACAGACTGTTGTAACCATGGTCCTTGCTACCTTTTGTAGTGACTGTCGGTGTCAAAACTGGCGGATCTCGGGTAGGGGGTCCCGAACTGTGCGTCTAGGCGGATGGTAACAGGACACAAGGGACACGATGTTTTTACCCAGGTTCGGGCCCTCTCGATGGAGGCAAAACCCTACTCCTGCTTGATTAATATTGATGATATGGGTAGTACAAGAGTTGATCTACCACGATATCAGAGAGGCTAAACCCTAGAAGCTAGCCTATGGTATGATTGTTGTTCGTCCTACGGACTAAATCTCTCCGGTTTGTATAGACATTGGAGAGGGCTAGGGTTACACCGAGTCGGTTACAATGGGAGGAGATCTACATATCGTATCGCCAAGCTTGCCTTCCATGCCAAGGAAAGTCCTATCCGGACACAGGACGAAGTCTTCAATCTTGTATCTTCATAGTTCGGGAGTCCGGCCAAAGGTCATAGTCCGGGAGTCCAGACAGCCCCTAATCCGGAACTCCCTCAGTAGCCCCCGAACCAGGCTTCAAATGACGATGAGTCCAGTGCATAGATTTGTCTTCAGCATTGCAAGGCGGGTTCTTCTCCAAATCCCATATACCTATCGAATAGTGTCCGGCTTCTGATGGATGTTGTGCTCCTTGGCTTCCGCGCCCAATAATGGCCATCTTCCACGTGTCAAAATAATGCGAAAAGACAGGGGTTCTTTTTTCATTTACCCGCCTAGCTGTGCAAATGGGCCGCCTATAAAAGAGACGGGGATTTAGATCCGAATCACACCATCTTCCCTCCACGAGCATTCATAGGAGTGCATTTGATAGAGATCCATTCCATGATGGCCGGTCAACGCAGCTCCTCCTCTCGCCCCTCCAGCCCTCGGCCTGGAAATTGGGAGAGGTGTTCCGTCTCGCACAGCGAGCTAGTAGCGCTCCAAACCAAGGGGCTCCTCCCCCCAGCATACATGGTCCTAGTTCGAGCCGGGATCGCCACCTATAATGGCGGAGAGCAGGCGGAGAGCATCCCCAATCCCTCTGAAGGAGAGTGGGTATGCCTTGTCCCTTATTTAATAAGAGGGCTCGGATTTCCAATTCATCCGTTTCTCCGGGGGCTTCTGGAGTTCTATGGCCTCCAGCTACACGACCTCACGCATGCCTCCATATTGCATATTGCGGGCTTTGTGGCCCTTTGCGAGCTGTTTTTGGGCATGGAGGCCCATCTCGCGCTGTGGAAGAAGTTGTTCTGCCTCGTGCCCCGTTCTCAGGAGGGGTCGATTTATCAAGTGGGCGGAGCCGAACTATGGCGCATCGCCGGGACCAGATATCTATCCGGAACCCCAAAGAAGGTGTCCGAAGACTGGCCTTCGGAATGGTTTTATATAGAAGACGTCCCCCTGCTGGACCCTGTACGGATCGGCCTCCCTGGGTTCAATAATGCTCCCTTGAAGAAACGCCTGAGCTGGTGTCCACGGAGCCCTCAGAGGGAAACTGACAGGGACGTCCTTTACTTGATGAGCCGGATAAGGTTGTTAGCTCATTCCGGACTGACCGTGACCGAGGTCATGGACACATGCATTACACGGGGGGTGCAGCCGCTTCACTACAGAGGCCACCTCATGTGGGATTTCAACGGGGAGGATGACGCCACCTGGTGCGGTCGCAAGGGGCCAGATTCGGCTGCCACCCTAACGAAGATCTTATCCGCTTTGTACAAGGGAGAAGAGGAGGAATTCCTCTGGGTCAACCCACGGGGCGAATTCTCTATGTACGATCCTCCAAGCTAGGTAAGCGAACACTTTCATTTGCCTATCTGTTTTCATATTCCCATAGTTAAGTACTTAGTCTAGCAATTTTAACGCAGGAGCTACGCCAGATTGTAAAGGAGATAAACAACCCTCCTCCACAACCCGAGGACCCGGAACGGTCCCTCGACCCGGACTCCCAAGAGGACCCAGACTTGTGTGTGGAGCTGATTGATGGGGTGTTTCATCAATTGAGTAAGGACAACACCTTAGTGGCCATTACGGCCGATTATCCCGAACTACTTCCAGCCTCAAAGGTAACCGAGACCGAAGTCCCAGTACTTTCAAGAGGATCCATCCATGCTTATTTTTTATCGCCGTATGCCAATGGCGTTTTTTGCAGGGGAAGTCCTTGAGGCGAAGGGCCGAGCCCGCGGTGGCTAGCCAACAAGGGCCATCGAGGCCTAGCGGGCTAAAAAGAAGTGCAGACCGGATCGAGACGCCGGCCCAACGGTAAGGCGTGCGACTTTAATGCCCAGGGTTTATGCCTTCAAGGCATACTAACGCTCATG
Organism: Triticum aestivum; assembly: GCF_018294505.1. Lineage (NCBI taxonomy): Eukaryota > Viridiplantae > Streptophyta > Magnoliopsida > Poales > Poaceae > Triticum > Triticum aestivum. Next base: position 495,241,459 of record NC_057804.1, read on the forward strand.
CCCTCTTTAGGAAGAAGAGCGCTCGCCGGACTATATCCACCGGCAAGGCTTCAAGGCCAGGTCCGGAAGTGGAGGCAAACACGGGGCGCGCACCGGACGCTCCTCCGACAGAGGACATGGACGGGCTATCTGCCACCAATTCAGAGGTGGAGAGTGCCATAAACCACAGGCGTCGCCAGACTGTTCTTCGTGACGCATGTTTTTTCCAAGAGGCGTTGGACGCCTTAAATACGGGAGATGCGTACCTCCGAACCGCTCAAAATGGTCTAGCCAGAGCCACAGAGCAGTATGTAAAAGACATACGGGTGAGTAAATCTGATGGTTATATATGTCAGTAGCCCCCGAGACTTGAAACAGTTAAAATAATTGATTTAAGGATCATTTGTTGTGCAGGATCTTACAAAAAAGAATACGCAACTATCCCAGGACCTGGAAGAGTGCAAGGCCCAACTTCAGGCCGCACTAGCCGCCACGGGGAATGCCAAGGAGACCCCCTCAGGTAATATATGCTTCGAAAGATGAGTATGTTGTGAAGTGCGGCATGTGTGCAATTCTGACATCAATAGTACAGATGGCGCCGGAGTGGATCCGGACAAGCAACAACTCCTTCGCCAGTTAAAGGCCGGCGAGAGCGTGCTTACAAGGGTGAGGCAAGAGAAGAACAAGATTCAAGATGCCAACACCCAGCTGGGCGAGGAACTAAAGGATGTTCGTGCTCAGCTGTCGGATTCCGTAAAGGAGAATCGGCGGCTTCGACGCGGCATTTTTAGTAAGTGCTTGAGCAAACCTTCGAAAAAAGAGTTCGGCGAGGAAGTCGATTGACAGAGTTATGTCTGTAGGTATGCTGACAGATTGGCCTGCGGAGAAAATGCCCGGTTCTACGGGTGACCTTCTTCCCGAGCTATAGCAACTGTACGAATGAGTTCGGCAGGCGATGCAAGGCATCATCCAGGCTTTGTGGCCATCCCTCTCCATGCCTGAAGGCCTTGGAGAGCTTGTAGAGAAGCTAAAGGGAGCGCGGAAGCGCTTCCAATTATGGAAGATATCGGCCTGCCGTCAAGGCGCCAGGGAGGCCTGGGCCATGGTGAAGACGCGGTACACGAAGGCTGACCCGAACCACATGGCCGAGGTCGGACCTGTGGGGCCCAATGGGAAGGAGATCCCTGTCAGTTTAATGTATGGCCAGGTAGAGCTGGTTGCCAAGTATTCCCAACAGGACTGTAAATTGGACAGCCTGTTGGATGGTATTGAAGAAGAATATACCCAGTCAAATTGACTATGTAATTTAAAATGACATGTAAAATGCCTTCTAGCCGGATTTTAGATCATTTGTCATTGCGGACCTTTTTGCTTCAACCTCTGGACCCAATAGTCTGGAGTGTGTCCGAATACCCTTTCGGTTATGTAAGAACCGGGGAATGCGTGGAGACCAGGCGTAGGGGTCATTAGTGCTTTAGCAGACAAGTGCCCAACTAGTTATGTTATATTACATGGTTAGTAAGAAACATCTTCCAGGGAGAATAGTTCCATTAGGGGGTTCCTTTCCCTGGGGGGCATGCCCTAAAGTGCATGTCCGGACTACGAAAAAAAAGTAGAAAAGCATCTGGGGGCGGATAAATAAACAAGTGAAAAATCATCTTTTAGTTCACGGACCGAATATTCCCTTAAGAACGCTAGCTTTCGGCTTCACCCAGTCTGAGGTACATATCCGGCTGACTCGGCAGTAACAATCGCAGAGGTGCTCCCTTTACCACCTAGCCGAACAATCGGGAACGTAGGGGTAAGCACAGGAGCCAGGCAACCCAGCTTGGCCAAAACTTAAGTCATATCGATGCATATAATGGTGAATAAAAGGTACATGCGGAAGTGTGACACATGTGTTGGGCATGAGGCCCGTATATACAAGCTTCTGATAAAGAAGCCCCCAGGTAAGATGAGCATGGGTAGTGCGTCAATTATGTGCGAACAATGCGCAAGCGAGCCCTTAAAGGCTTGTAAGAAAAAAGGAGGGAGAAGGAGAGAAATATAAGGCAGCTAATGTGTAAAAAAATAGACAGAGGAAGGAGACGAACACAGACTCCGGCGCTAGGCGTAGAATCTTCGTAGGCGTGCTGCGTTCCATGGGTTCGGCTCGAGTCGGTTATCCAATGCATTTCGCAGACGGTACGCTCCACCAGTTAGGACTTGGTCGATTATGAAGGGACCTTCCCATTTGGTCTTGAGTTTGTCCTTTTTCTTGTCCGGCAGGCGTAGAACTAGTTCGCCAACATTGTAGGTTTTGGCCCGTACTTCTCTGCTTTGATATCTTCGAGCCTGCTGTTGATAGAATGCGGAACGGGCTTTTGCCACATCGCGCTCCTCCTCCAATGCGTCCAAATTGTCCTGCCGATCGAGCTCGGCTTCTCTTTCTTTGTCCCATCGTTGTCAGGGATGATGCCGTGGGGGATGCCGTAACGGTGTACGACCCCTGATATGAAGTCTATCACCGGTCCGGATTCGGCCGTCTTAACAATCTTGGCCTCTATCCATTTGGTGAATTTGTCCACCATGACCAGTAGGTATTTTTGCTTGTGGGTTCTACCTTTAAGGGGTCCAACCATGTCAAGCCCCCAGACCGCAAAAGGCCAGGTAATGGGTATAGTTTGGAGGGCGGTAGGTGGCATGTGGCTTTGGTTAGCAAATAATTGGCAACCGACGCATCGTTGGACTAAGTCCTAAGCATCTGCCCGGGCCATCGGCCTGTAAAATCCAGTACGGAAGGCCTTGCTTACAAGGGCCCGGGCTGCGGCGTGGTGCCCGCCGAGTCCGGCATGAATTTCAGCCAGAAGGTTCCTGCCACGCCCAATATGCGACCCTATCCAAAAGGAACTCGAAGGTCCCACCAAGGATAGACCCACATACTGAAACGCTTTTGCAAGGTGGATATCATTACATCATCATTACATAATAGATGGGGATACATACAAGAGGCAAACAATGCCACACGAATACAACATCACAATACATCAGAGCATCATCCGACTATGGATGAATCACAAATAGAAACTCAAACGACATCCGCCCTGCTAGCCCAGGCTGCCGACCTGGAACCTATTCCCTGATCGAAGAAGAAGCAGAAGAAGAACTCCAAGACAAGCAAACATCGCTCTCGCGTCATGATCATCGCATAACCTGTACCTGCAACTGTTGTTGTAGTAATCTGTGAGCCACGAGGACTCAGCAATCCCATTACCATGGGTATCAAGAATAGCAAAGCTTAAAGGGAAAGGAAGGGGTAAAGTGGTGAGGCTGCTGCAGCGACTAAGCATGATATGGTGGCTAACATACGCAAATAAGAGCGAGAAGAGAGCAAGCGGAACGGTCGTGAAGCTAGCAATGATCAAGAAGTGATCCTGAACTCCTACTTATGTCAAACATAACCCAGAAACCGTGTTCACTTCCCGGACTCCGCCGAAAAGAGACCATCACGGCTACACACGTGGTTGATGCATTTTAATTCGGATCTGGTGTCAAGTTATCTACAACCGGACATTAACAAATTCCCATCTACCTATAACCGCAGGCACGGCTTTCGAAAGATTATACCCTGTAGGGGTGTCCCAACTTAGCCCATGATAAGCTCTCGCGATCAACGAAGGATATACCTTCTCCCAGGAAGACTCGATCAGACTCGGAATCCCGGTTTACAAGACATTTCGACAATGGTAAAACAAGACCAGCAAAGCCTCCCGCTGTGCCGACAAATCCCGATTGGAGCTGCACATATCTCGTTCTCAGGGCACACCGGATGAGCCAGACGTTGGGTTGGCATAGACCCCGGTTGCCCAGGGGGCGCCGGACATCACTCGGTTTGGACCAACACTTAGACAAGCATTGGCCCGGGGGGGCTAAAATAAAGATGACCCTCGGGTTGGCCGACCCAAGGGAAAGGTATAGGTGGTGGTGAGGCAAATGGTAAAACCAAGGTTGGGCCTTGCTGGAGGAGTTTTATTTAAAGCAAACTGTCAAGGGGGTCCCATAAATCACCCGACCGCGTAAGGAACGCAAAATCCGGGAACATAACACTGGTATGACGGAAACTAGGGCAGCAAGAGTGGAACAAAACACCAGGCATAAGGCCGAGTCTTCCACCCTTTACCAAGTATATAGATGCATTAATAATATAAGAGATATTGTGATATCCCAACCAAAATCCTGTCCACCATGGAGCAATCTTCAACTTCACCTGCAACTAGCAACGCTATAAGAGGGTTGAGCAAAGCGGTAACATAGCCAAGCAACGGTTTGCATAGGAAAGGTGTCAAAGGTTAGAGGTTCATGGCAATATGGGAGGCTCGATAAACAGGTGATAGGTAGCGCAGCAAAGCGACAGAACGAAGCAACTAGCATAGCAATGATAGTAATGAGATCCAGGATAGTGGTCATCTTGCCTGAAATCCCGCAAGGAAGAAGAACGAGTCCATGAAGAAGACGAACGGATGAAGCCACGAAGACGAACCAAGCGTAGACGAACGAATCCTCACGATCACAACGATACGGGAACTATCGAGAAGAAGCACACAACATGGTAAACACACCACACATAGACAAGACATGATGCACAACAAGCATGATGCATGACAAAGCTACATGAAGCTACTCATGGCAAGAGATGATGCAAACAAGAGCAACACATCAAGGCAAGTTTAAATGAGACCGGGAACAACATATAACAATTCCGGTAAGTCCTCATATGCATATTTCGAAATTGGTCCAGATCTGAATAAACCTTATGTTCAAGTTGTTAAATAGCAAGTTAAGATGCACAAAGATGATCTACATGAGATTCTAGTCAAGTTACGTATAAAGTTCATTTAGTTCGGAGCTACGGCCTAGAAGATATGAGCAAAACAAGTTAAACATGGCATTGATGCAAAATGCACCCAAACATCAAGCAAACACCTCAAAACAAGGATGCAACATGATAATATGAAGTTGCATGCAAACCTAAGCAAGTTTCATATAAAGCACACTCAAAACGGAGCAACGGTGCAACAATACACTCTATACAAGTTTAAAGGACAAGCTGTCCAAAACAGCAACTAGGCATATTGCAAGCATCAAAACAATATGCTACAGCAACTCAACATCATAACAAAAGGCATGGGCATGATGTACAGGTAAAGCATTACAAAACATGAACACTGAGCTATCTCTAGAAATCACTAGAACATGCTCAAACACACATGGCAAGATTGCAAGTAATAACAATTTGACTTTGCAGAAAATAACATCAGGTTGCAATGTTTAGAGCTATCAAACAACATATTACAGGAACTTATCATGGAAAACAAAGGCATGGCATGAATCTACTAAAAGAATATAACAAAAGTCCCTTACTGACCATGAGCCAAAAAGGATCAGAAAATATAATGGCACCCATGTAAACATGGCAAGTTATATTACAAATTCAAACATGGCAGGAACAAAATTATGAAGGCATGTAAATGAGCTTGTACCACTCACCACAGATCAATACATGGCATGACAAGGTACCCAACAGTAAGAAGACATGTTTATGAAGCTAAGCATGGCAAGAGCAAGTCCATAGCATGCAAGGATAAACTACAACAAGCTTGGCAAAATTGAATAACATGTAAACAATCTGCCAGGAAACATTTTGAAGCAAAAGTAGAGCACGAAAATGACATGCTAGACTACTCCATAATTGCAACCAAGGGCATGAATGTATAGAGGAAAACCATATGTCAAAAACATCCTTACTGAAGTATCTCAAAATATGCGTGGATCTCTTTGTAGCATCATGTTTACGTGACATCAAAATAACAGCAGAACAGGGACTGAAAACAGCAACATCACGATGCCTAGTTTGCATGCTTGTGCTAGTCACCACATTGATCACAAAAATACATGGTAAGCACCTATGTAAAGAATACATGGCATATATCAAAACACATGTAGACATCAACCTCATAGGATGCACACATTAATCATGGCAAAAATGACAAATGAGCTCGTTATAACAGTTTCAGCAGATTAACATCATGAAGCACTCTTGCAACGATGATTCAGGCATCAAGATGAACTCGAATGAACATGATGCAATGGAATGAAATGAAGTACTCGTTGAGACGAACAATTTTACATATTACACTCAGCGAACGGAGCCACGCGCATGAAGTTACAGCAGGTCAAAGTATGCAACATTTTATGAGTTTCTGGGGACTTAGCAGTTTTCTGGAAAAAAACAGATCGAGCGCAATATAGTATTATGTCGCCTAGGCGGGGAATAGGGGGTATCTCACCACGGGCTTTGGCCCAGAGAGGAAGGAGAGGCTGCAGCAGGCTGGGCTGGGCCGGTGAAGCAGGTCGGGCCCACGAGGGGAGGCCGGGCCACGAGGCCGGCGGCGCCTGCGTCGTCCTCCCGACGCAGGGACGAGACCGGCGGAGCGGAAGGCGACGAGAGGCCAGCGGCGAGGCAAGGGATGGCCGGAGAGGTCCGGGATGGGGCGGATCCGGCGGATCCCGGCCGGATACATCTATTCCCGATGGCGGCGGCGCTTCGGGAGCGACGGGAGGCGCGAGCTCGGGGCTCCGGCGGCGACGAGAGCCTGCGGGGAAGAGAGAGAGAGTAAGGCAGGGAAGAAGAGAGAGGAGGGGAGGAGGCGCGGCAGCGGGGCTCGCCTGAGAGATGGCGGCGGCGCGGCAAGACTCGCCGGCGGGATCCGGCGGGATCGAGGCAACGGGCGGCGGCGCGCTCGCAGCAGAGCAGCTCGGGTGAGCGCTCCGACGCGCGGCGGGACGGTTCGGGCCCCGATGGGCTTGCCCGGTCCCAATTTGGGCTCGGCGGGCCCGCGGGCTTCACGGCGGCGCGGGGAGAACAGGGAGACGTGGCCAGGCCACATGGCGGGTGCCGGTTGGCCCTGGCGGAGGCTGGCGGCGGTGCTGCCCACTAGGGTGGCGCCACATGGCGGCAGCGAGGTGGAGGCACGGGAGGAGGCCAAGTGGCAGCGGTGGAGTGGGCTGGCGCAAAGATGGAGGTGGGGGCGCGGCTGGAGGGCAGGTTTAGGACAAAATTGACAGGGGAGGGCGTCCATATATAGTAGGGGACTAGGGTTTGGGGGGAAAAGGAGGTTTTCGGACCCTCGGATTGTGATCTTACGGATCCGGTCGAGGGGGAGGCTAACTGGGTTAGTGGGCTGGTTTAGTGGGCTGTGAGAGAGAGGTTTGGGCTGAGGGGAGAGAAGAGAAATGCAGCCCGGCGGCAGTTTCGAAGGCCGAAATGTCCGACGAATAAAGCGGCAACGGTGCCGCTATGACTGATGGTTGGGCTATCAAACGAGCTCCGAATGCGATGAAACTTGACATGCGCTCTGTCTACACTATAATAAGACCGCACTCCAAGTTGCATCCCAATCCGAGAACATTTTTATGCCACTTATAAAATAATATTTCAGAGGTGCCGCGGGCGCGTGCGAGTGTGTCTGGACTCCGAACGGACAACGGAGAGAACCGGCGGAACCCGAACGGATGCAAGTTTTGAAAAACATGCCGATGAAATGCAGATGATGACATGGCAAAATGCAACACGCAAGCAAATGACATGGCAATGACGGCGAATAACTGAAGGACACCTAGCGCATCGAATCCGGGGCATCACAGTTCTGCCTTTCCTCTTCGGAGATACACCTTTGAAGGACTCCATTGTTTCTTTTCTTAAGAAGCTCTCCTTCGTGGACTTTATAGGCTTTAGATCGCCGCACTATGCAGTGTGCCTCATTTTGGTCCTCAGGAAGTTCCTGCCTAGTTAAGTAGGCTAAGAATGGTTCTGTCCACGGGGCAATTACCGCCATTATTATGTGGACTGAGGATGTTACCTCGTTGGCTGAGCCTTCGTTACGTCAGAATGTTTGATGTCAAGTGGTGCGGCTGGGTCAGGATTGTTATTTCCGGATTCCCCTTCCCATTGTACGGATGGCTTGAATAGCCTCTCCAAGAAAATGTTGGGGGGACTGCATTGTGCTTTGCACCGATGCGTGCCAAGACGTCTGCAGCTTGATTGTTTTCCCGGGCTATATGGTGAAATTCGAGCCCTTCGAACCGAGCTGACATTTTTAGGACGGCATTGCGATAAGCTGCCATTTTCGGATCTTTGGCATCAAAGTCTCCATTTATTTGGGATATCGCGAGGTTCGAATCCCCATGCACCTCTAGGCATTGAATGCCCATGGAGACTGCCATCCGGAGACCATGTAGAAGGGCCTCGTATTCGGCTGCATTGTTGGAGTCCGTATACATTATCTGGAGCACATATTAAACTGTATCTCCTGTTGGGGATGTCAGAACGATGGCAGCCCCCAGACCCGCTAGCATTTTGGATCCTTCGAAGTGCATGATCCAGTTGGAATATGTGTCGTACTCTTTAGGGAGTTCGGCTTCAGTCCATTCAGCGACAAAGTCGGCCAAAACTTGCGACTTGATGGCTCACCGTGGCTTATAGGTTATGTCGAACGGGAGGAGCTCAATGGCCCATTTGGCAATCCGGCCCGTCGTGTCGCGGTTGTTTATAATATCATTAAGAGGTACTTCGGAGGCTACTGTTAATGAACACTCTTGAAAGTAGTGTCGTAGCTTCCGGGACGCCATGAACACTGCATACGCTATCTTTTGGTAATGCGGGTACCGGAATTTGCATGGAGTGAGGATAGTGGACACATAGTAGACTGGTTTCTGGACAGGGAATTTGTGTCTGTCCGTTTCTCGTTCGACGACGAGCACTGCGCTTACAACTTGATGAGTTGCCGCAATGTATAACAACATTGGTTCGCCGATGTTAGGCGCAGCCAGGATAGGGTTTGTTGCCAATATGGCTTTTATATCTTCTAGTCCGGTCATGGCGGCATCCGTCCACTCGAAGTGTTCGATGCGTCGAAGGAGGCGATAAAAGGGTAATGTTTTCTCTCCCTAGCGGGAGATGAAGCGGCTTAGAGCCGCCACACATCCAGTCAATTTTTGTATTTGTTTGAGGTCCTTTGGAATGTCCAATTGTGCCAGAGCTCGGATCTTGGCTGGGTTTGCTTCAATTCCTCTATTGGATACAATGAAGCCCATGAGCTTTCCGGCTGGTACACCGAAAACGCATTTTTCTGGGTTAAGCTTGATGTCATATGTTCAAAGGTTATCGAACGTGAGCCTCAAGTCGTCTGCTAGAGTTTCGACATGCTTGGTTTTGATGACCACGTCATCTATGTATGCTTCAACTATTTTGCCGATCTGGTTGGCCAGACATGTCTGGATCATGCGCTGATATGTTGCATCGGCATTTTTGAGCCCGAAGGGCATTGTGTTGAAGCAAAATGGGCTGTATGGGTGATAAATGCCGTCGCGGCTTGGTCTGGCTCTGCCATCTTAATTTCATGGTAGCCAGAGTATGCGTCGAGGAAACACAATGAATCGTGTCCTGCAGTAGCGTCGATGATTTGATCAATGCAGGGGAGGGGGAAGGGATCCTTTGGGCAAGCCTTGTTGATGTCTTTGAAATTGATGCATAAGCGCCAGGATTTGTCCTTCTTTGGTACCATCACCGGTTTTATTTCTCTGATGAATCTGGCTTCCAGTAGTTTGGCTAGCTCCTCTCCCATGGCTTGTCTCTTAGGTTCAGAGAAACGCCGAAGAGCCTGCTTAACAGGCTTGAATCCTTTTAGGATGTTCAGGCTGTGCTCGGCCAGCCTACATGGGATTCCTGGCATGTCTGAAGGGTGCCAGGCAAAGATGTCCCAATTTTCGCGTAGGAATTCTCGTAGTGCGGCGTCTACATCAGGGTTTAACTGTGCCCCGATGGAGCCGTTTTTGTAGGGTCCGTTGGATGGACTTGGAATTTGACTATTTCTTCTGCCGGTTTAAAGGAGGTTGACTTGGATCTTTTGTCGAGTATCACATCGTCCCTATCCACCATGGAGCGCAGCGCAGTTAGTTCCTCGGCCGCTAGGGCTTCGGACAATGCCTCAAGGGCCAGTGCGGCTGTCTTGTTTTCGGCGCGGAGTGCTATGTCCCGGTCACTAGCGAGAGTGATGATTCTGTTGGGTCCGGGCATTTTAAGCTTCATGTACCCGTAATGGGGTATAGCTTGAAAATTGTAAATGCCTCTTGCCCTAACAGAGCGTGGTATCCGCTGCTGAACGGGGCCACTTGAAATGTGACCTCCTCGGATCTGTAATTATCCGGCATGCCGAACACCACATCCAATGTGATTTTTCCTGTACAGCATGCTTCCTGACTGGGGATTATTCCTCTAAAGGTTGTGTTGCTTGGCTCAATGCGGCTCTAGTCTATTTCCATTTTTTGAAGGGTTTCCTCATAGATGACGTTCAATCCGCTGCCACCGTCCATGAGTACCTTGGTAAGCCGAAAGCCGTCCACTATCGGACTAAGGACCAATGCGGTTGGTGCTCGGGCTGTTCGGAATTTAGGTTCATCACTGGCGTTAAAGGTAATAGCCGTGTCACTCCATGGGTTTATTGTTGCTACCTGGTAGACTTCGATAAGGCTGCGGAGTGTTTGTTTCCGCATGTTGTTTGATGCGAAAGTCTCGAAGACTGTTGATACCATACTGGCATTCCTGGGGTAATGTTCTGTGGATTCTGGAGTTAGAATCTCCTCGCCACGTCTGGCCACCTGCCGGAGTATCCAACATGCTCTAAGGCTATGAGTTGGTGTGACGCCCTCTGTACTATGAATTTTACAGGGTCCATTGAGCCATCCCTTCAGTGCGGTTCCATACCCTATAGAGGGTTTTTGTTTTTTGTTGTTTGGCCCAGGTGCATGGCGGTAATGCGCCCTTTTATTTCGTACTAGGATTATATTCGGAGACGGATTGTCCCAGAATTGTATTTCGGTTTTCCGAACGCTTTCCGTCGCACAGTATTTTCGTAATATGGATGCCAAGTCAGCGAAGCGTGTAATTTCATGGCGACTTATGGCGTTGAGGATCCCGATGTCCGTAGAATTATTATAGAAGAATGAAATAGCATCCTCCTCGCGGCAGTCCTCTATCCTGTTCATAACCAGGAGGAATCTGGCCCGGTAATGGTGTACTGTTTCTGTTGGCTCTTGCCGAATTTGGGATAGATCCCTTATATTTAGGTGGGCGGGTGGAGTTAAATCCGGAACCTCGCCCAATCTGAGACTCAGGGGCCGAGAAGTTTCTGAACTCGGAGGCTTGAGTCCTTGGATGTTGTCCAATGAATCCAGCCCGCTGCCTGACTTTAGGTTCAGGGCTTGAGTGACATCCTCCCCTCGGCGGGTATCCAGCCTGGAGGGGTCGGGAATCTGGACATATCTGGTCCTTAGGATGGGCGAAGATTCGCCGCATTGTTCCTCCACCACTTCGACATGGTGGGTGACTTGGGGAGAGTCAATCTCTCTCGGATCGAGTTTAAGCCCAATCTGTTGTTCGTCCTATGGACTAAAACTCTCCGGTTTATATAGACACCGGAGAGGGCTAGGGTTACACAGAGTCGGTTACAATGGGAGGAGATCTACATATCGTATCGCCAAGCTTGCCTTCCACGCCAAGGAAAGTCCTATCCGGACATGGGACGAAGTCTTCAATCTTGTATCTTCATAGTCCGGGAGTCCGGCCAAAGGTCACAGTCCGGCCATCAAGACACCCCCTAATCCAGGACTCCCTCAGTAGCCCCTGAACCAGGCTTCAATGACGACGAGTCCGGCACGCAAATTGTCTTCGGCATTGCAAGGCAGGTTCCTCCTCCGAATACTTCATAGAAGATGTTGAACGAAAGGATAGTGTCCGGCTCTGCAAAATAATTTCCACATACCACCGTAGAGAGAATAATATTTACACAAATCTAATCTACTGACGTATTCCATAGTGTGACATCACGCCACGGCCAAGCCTTTATCCGTTTTACTGTCCCACCTCAGCGTGTTTAGCGAGGCGGTTTCCTTGGCACGTCTTGTCAAAGCAAAGATCGTGTCCCCTTATTCCGGGATCCTCATCAATACAGGCGTGGGTAACCCAACCGTGCCATTGGTATGACTTCTTAATTGAAAGTGAGTCCCAAATGGTCACGAGGAGGCCTCTTGGTATTCAACCTCTTTATTAAGAGACCAAGGCTCGACTCATTTCTTTTAATCCAATCAAATCCGCCTCCCGCCTCGAGTTCCAACACCCAAAGCTCCAGATTCAGGCGCTTCGGACCTTCGATGATGTCTGGCTCCGACCTCCAAGGCCGGTGGATGCCTTCCTCTGTTACGGAAGAAGACGTGCGAAAGCTGAGAGATGCCATGTATCTAACCGGCGAAATCTCGCATAGGTTGCCTGCTCAAGGGCAGGCTATTCCCACTCCCCAGCCTGGTGAGAGTGTGGTGTTCACATCTCACTTCCTTCGGGGGCTAGGCTTCCTGATTGATCCCTTTGTGAGGGGGCTCATGTCTTATTACGGGCTGGAATTTCATGACTTAGCTCCGAAGTCCATCCTCCAAATCTCATCGTTCATTATCGTGTGCGAGGCCTTCCTCCATATTACTCCTCACTTCGGATTGTGGCTTAGAACCTTCAAGGTAGAACCGAAGACGATCGAGGGGCAGCACGCTGAGTGCGGAGGTGCCATTATAAGCAAGATTGCCGACGCCCCATGGCCCGTGGGCTCTTTTCAAGAGGAGTTCGGCTTATGGCAACGAGAGTGGTTTTACATCACAGCTCCCAGGGGCACCACTTGGGTGGCACCACCTGCTTTTTGCTCAGGTCCCCCACCACGGCTAGCGTCATGGGTCAATAAAGGGCTTAACTGGGGGCCATCCAAGGACGTGCCCTTGCTGCAGGGCCGCATTCGAGATCTCCTAGAAAGAGATACCAATTTGGCCGTGGTGGCGCAGGTTATGCTGATTCGCCACATACTACCCTGCAAACGTCACCCCCTCCGCTTGTGGGAATTTAATCCGGAAGGACCGCGAGCCCTCCAACATTTTATGGGCACGACGCCAGTGGAGTTGTACAAATTTTTCTTCGGATCACAAGCAATGTGTCCGGATTTGTCCGAGGACGCAGGTCTGAGCTGCAATCGCCCGGACACTCAAGTAAGTAGCCCTGTACCCGGACACGCTATCCGTACATTTATCATAACACTGCCCTCAAAAGAGCTATCCCTTAAACAGGAGTGGATAGCAAAAGCAAAGCTTATCAGGTGTTCGGCCCCCCTCCCTGAGACCACGCCGGATCCCATGTTGACCAGGATGCTGGAGATTACGCCTTTGGAAGAAGGCGAAGAGGGGAACAAAGAAGCTACCGCCTCCGCGAAGGAGACTATCAGGAAAGGAGGGATCGAGAATTCCTCTATCCAGGGAAAGAAGAGGACCTCCTCTGAAGACCCGGAGGCGATGGCCTCAAAGCGGGGGAAGTAATCTTCGTCAAAGGGTCCGGCGCCGGAGGGTGCCCCGGCCGCATTACGCCCCCAAGGGGATCAGCACTCCACCGAGCCGTAAGTAGAAGGAGGGGTTTTAAAATGAGTGATATCCCTGTTTTATTTCTGAGGAAGATAACCGAAATTTTACCTTGCAGTTCGGATCTCAACCCTTCTCAGCAGAGCTCATCTTTAGAGGATCTTCGTCTGGATATGATGGAGAGCGAAACGCCTCCCCCGGCTGTACCGTATTGCAAGGTGGGCGACCCTGAGTTGTCGTCTCAGAGGGTTTTTCCAAATCCGGACCTTGAAAAAGGTCGTCGGACTAGTCCGGCACCTTTTGGTGCACGGTCGGAGGAGCTGAAGGATCTGCTCGGGCGAGCGTCTATCTCAGAAGAACACCGTGTGTTGATGAACACGGTGATTGGAAGGATTTCATCCATGGAAAGCGGATTGTACGAGGCCGCCAGGAGTTTACTGACAGGTTTTGAGGTACGCGAAAAAGATGTACCTCTGGATAGAGTCACATATATAAAATGTGCCCTGTATAGATAGTAGCCCCTGAGAGTCTGTGTGTTGTCAAAAATGATGGTGCACAGAGGATCATAATCCCATGTATAATATGTCTCCTTTCCTATGTAGGTGGTGAGGTGTTCGGTGGCTAGCCGGACTAATGAATTTGCCGAGCTAAAGCGGCAACTTGACGTGGCAGATGCTGACATCGCGCTTGTAAATGAGCGGCTAGACGAGGCACAAGGTATGTAATGTCTCCAAAGCCATCTGGTAAGAGGAGCTTGATGCTTGTACCTTATAACATATGTGCTTAATGCAGATGGTGCTGCTGCCGTGGAGAACCTTCGGGCGGAACTTGCCCGAGCCAAGGAGCAAGCGAGGAAAAGCGATGCGGCTGTCGTTAAAGCGGCTGAAGAGCTAAAAGCCGAACAGGCTGCTCGCTGCCAGAGCAAGAAAGAAATGGCCGAGATGGCTGTAAAATTGAAGGATGCTGCCGACCGTTGTAAGCTTCGTGAAAAAGAAGATAGGGTGGCACAGAAGGACCTAGAAAAGGTCACTTCCGAGGCCAAGGACACTCGCTCTGCAATGAGAGCTATGAAGGAGGAGCTACGTCAGGCCGGAGATATTGCGGCTGGAAAGCCCTATATGCTGCGGATGAAGTTCGGGGATCCTAAGTATGCTCCGTTAGACAGGAAGTGGAGTGCGGCGAACACTTATCTGGATTTGGCGGCGAGTGCCGCGGACGCGACCGAACACTTCCGGGGTCTAGATGACCATAATTGGAAGAACTTTTTTGGTCGCAGTTCCACAATCCAGAACGCCCACTTTCGGTGTCCGACCGTTTTGGTCCGCTTGGGCGGAGCTGAACAGGTTATCCGGACTCGCCATGAGGTACGTCGCGAGTCGTCTGTGGCCGGAAGAGTCAGAGCCGAAGAGTTATTTTAGCTTGGTGTAGCAGTTCCTTGGTTCGGTGCCGCATGTTGATGCAATGAAGAGGTCAGCGTGCATAGAGGGTGCACAGATGGCTCTTGCCCGTGTCAAGACATACTGGGCGGATATGAAGGCCAGTGTTGTTGCATCCTAGGATTCGACGAAAGCCGAGTACCTTGCCAAGCACTACTTTGAGGAAGTTCTTCAGGGCGCTCGTTTAATAGAGACGCAGTGCTCGAAGGATGTTGTGTTCGAATAACATGTGCTATTGTAAAACAATGTTTTGATGGATATAAAAGCTTTTTATACTTGTGCTTTCAAGAATTATAATGCCTCCTGTGCGGCCGTTAATGTATATGTGTATATAACCTGAAAGATGGCAGTCGTTGGCTTCAGCCCCCACGCATATAATGCGGAGGTGTTCGTGCATTTTCACACTTGATCCAACGTCTTGGTCCTATAAAGGAGGTGATAGCGCAGCGAACTAGGCAACCGGACTATAATGCTTTATCACTTTCACTTAGCTATAGGAGTTTGACAGTGGGGCTACTGAATAGCCCCTGGGGGGCACCGCGCTCGCCCGAATTCGGGGCGCGTGTGTGCCTGACCAGGAAACGGCCCTTCGTTAATGCGGAGGAATCCTAAAGATTCCGGCAAGTCATCGAGTGGTTGACCATTCTCTCGCTATATCATGACAGTCAGTTTTCGGCTTTCTCTACTGAGGTGCTCGCCTGGCCGAACAGGGGCACAATCGCAGTAGTTCTCCTGGTGCCGCCTTAGCTGATAGTGCGGAATGTAAGGCAGCAAAACACAGGAGCCGGGCAAACCCAACATTTGACCAAAGACATGATTCGGAGCTGATGCATATAAGGCCAAACTCGCGATGCCGAACACTCCCTAAGGTATTCGGTCTTTATGAAAATGGGCCGAACAAAAGCACTTGGTAAGAAGCCCCTGGTGTCCAGGTACGCGCAAAATTTTGGCGTGGCCACATGCCAAGATGCCAGCCTCCTCCTCGGTTATAACAAAAAACCGGGGGGTGTTATCAACAAGAGACAGTAAAAAAGGTTTACGCAAGGTCTTAATCTGAAAAGAATCCTTGAAACGGGTCCCTACTGCACGTCTGCGCCTGTGTCTCTGTTGTGCCGTATCCTGGACGGGTGTAGCACGGTGTTCATCTGCAAAAGAGAGGAACTTAGTGGAAAACAATCATGCGAGAAATCTATGTTAAAATAAACAAAGTATAATGCAAAAAATGGGTAGAATTGAGCTTTATTGTCTCCTGGTGTAAACGCGCGGAGCCCCTTGTACGGGGTATGCGGCTATTAAGCCTTTGTATGTTTGCGCTGAACTCATCGAGCTGTGTCCGGGGTCTTTAACGACCTGTTTAGGTGCTCTAACTAGTAAAGTTGGGTTAGTGCGCGGCTGTCAAGGCAGCCGCACCATCGTCCGCGCTCGGGTGACACTTGATGTTTCCCATTAATGAGATGATGCCTCGTGGACCGGGCATTTTGAGTGTAAGGGATGCATAATGCGGTATTGCGTTAAAGCAGGCGAAAGCTTCACGTCCCAGGAGTGCTTCATAGCGACTTATGAATGGGGTGATGTGGAAGGTTAGCTTTTCGCTTCAGAAGTTGTCGGGGAAGCCGAACATAACTTCTAACGAGAGGGAACCCGTGCAATGGGTATCTGGGCCTGGCATGACCCCTTGAAAGGAAGTGTTGCCATGGCGAATTATTGTTGGGTTTATCCCCATTTTGCGGATTGTGTCCTGATATAGCAGGTTTAGGTCACTGCCGCCCTCCATTAGGACTTGTGTAAAGTGGAGTCCGTCAATTATTGGATCTAAGACCAAGGCAGTCCAGCCTGTGTTCCGGATACCTCTAGAGTAATCCTGATGGCCGAAGGTGATTGGTTGTAACAACCAGTGGCGGGACTCCTCTGGGACAGGCCGTATGGCGCGTATCTCCGTAGGCGCCACTCTGCTTTTCCCTTTTGTCACATGAACTGAATTTACTGTTTTGACTTCTTGTGGGAACTCCTTTTGTTCTCCGGTATTCTGCTTGTGGGGTTCGTCATTGTCCTCGCTTGGTATGTCGATCCCCTTGTGTTCGGTGTTGAGTTTGCCAGATTGTTTGAAGACCCAACAATCTCGGTGGGTGTGGTTTGCAGGCCTCCCGGGAGTACTGTGGATTTGGCATATTTTATCCAAGATTTTGTTGAGGTTAGATAGCTCATCCCTATTATCCTTGGGGGCGGCCTTTTCTGATTCTGCCGAGAGCTTTTGAATCCGGCGTTGACTACCGTGCTCTTTGGGCTGTTATCCTTGATCCGGCATCGTTCTTTGTTACGGTGCGGTTTCCCGTTTCCATCTCTGACTTCGGATGTACTTGGGTCGCTGGTGCTGCTTCTTGCCAACCATCTATCCTCTCGTGCGCAAAAGCGGGTCATGAGGCTTGTCAATGCGGCCATTGTTCTTGGCTTTTCTTGGCCGAGGTGTCTGGCCAGCCATTCGTCTTGAACGCTATGCTTGAAAGCTGCTAGGGCTTCGGCGTCTGGACAGTCGACTATCTGATTCTTTTTAGTAAGAAATCATTTCCAGAGTTTCCAGGCTGACTCTCCGGGTTGTTGAGTTATATGACTTAGATCGTCTGCATCCGGAGGTTGGACATAGGTCCCTTGAAAATTTGCCTGAAAAGCATCCTCGATCTCCTCCCAACTTCCTATGGTGTTTTCGGGAAGGCTTTTAAGCCAATGTCGGGCTAGCCCTTTGAGCTTGAGGGGTAAGTATTTTATGGCGTGGAGGTCATCTCCTCTGGCCATGTGTATGTGGAGGATATAATCCCCAATCCAGACTCCAGGGTCTGTTGTTCCGTCGTATGCCTCTATGCTTACGGGCTTGAATCCCGCTTGAAATTCATGGTCCAGCACCTCATCG
The DNA here is from genome assembly GCF_018294505.1 of Triticum aestivum. Lineage (NCBI taxonomy): Eukaryota > Viridiplantae > Streptophyta > Magnoliopsida > Poales > Poaceae > Triticum > Triticum aestivum. Next base: position 495,259,261 of record NC_057804.1, read on the forward strand.
GTGAAACATAGGGGATGCGCGGCGCCCCTGTATTTCGGTGTGTCGCGATGTTCGGATATTCGTTGTGTTGCATTGCTTACTAGAGCTTGCTTTCTTGGCCCATAGATAGATCTAGTTGGGCCGTCTTTTTTGATTGGAATCCTTGTGCGGATCGCATGCCGGATTGAATGCGGCGCCCTTTGCCGTTCGATGTCGGTCGTGGGGTCGTCTATCCGACCTGGTGGCTTCCTTGTTTTTTGCCAGTGGGGGCTCTAAGGCCTCCTCATCAAATTCCGGTAGTAATTTTCGCTTCGGATAGCTCTTTGTGTGGTGACTGTCGCCGTACTTGCGTGCGGTGTTGAGTACTTTGCCCCACCTGATTCTGAGTGCATCTTCCGCTGTTTGAGCTTCCGCTTCTGCTTTTTCAGGCTACGTGCCATGGCGACGAGCCTTTGGTGGAGGTTACTCTTCTCTAGTAATTTGTCCGGCGTGAGGTCGTCCGGACTATTATATTCGCCGGGGACGGGATGTTTGGTTTGTTCATCCAAGTTGCCCTGTTCGGACAGTTGCTCGATGGTATGTTCGTCGTCCGCCGGTTCATCCTGCTCTATGGCTGGATCTCTGTCAAGGTGGGGTTTGGCGCGGCGTTTCCGCCGCCGCTTTGATTGCTTTTCGAGGGAATGATCCCTTGTTGCGCACTTTTGATCCTCATCTTTGTTTCTTTTAGTTGTGTCCACCATGTATACATCATGAGGTGAGGTGGTTGTCCAGTGCCCTATAGGCGCTAGTTCTTGTTCATCTCCTTCATCGGCGTCCATACCGTCGATGCCTTCGGAGTCGAAGTCGAGCATGTCGGTTAAATCGTTGACAGTGTCTACGAAGTGGGTGGTGGATGGGTTTCGAATTTCTTCATCGTCCGCATCCCAACCTCGCTGACCATAGTCCGGCCAGGGCTCTCCTGATAAAGAGAGAGACTTTAGTGAATTCAGGATGTCGCCAAAGGGCGAGTGCTGAAAGATGTCCGCGACGGTGAACTCCATGATCGGAGCCCAATCGGGTTCGATCGGAAGGGATGCGGAAGATTCGGAGTTCGGAAAGGAGTCCGGCACCTTGGAGTCACAAGCTTCACAAAGGACAAGGCTGGTATTCGGCTCGACCGCTGTAGAGATTGCAGCCCCTGAGGCGGCGTCCAATCGTCCGTCCCCGGTTGGCGCGGTCGGCTCCGAGCTAAGGGTCGGAGCGGACACCTGAGCGACGCTCTGAGCATTGTCTGGCGGCAGAGCTAGATCATGCCCATCGTGATAGTGTGGCGCGCTCGGCCGTGGCTCGAATCCGTCGAAGATCAAGTCCCCACGGATATCAGCCGTGTAGTTCAAATTTCCAAATCTGACCTGATGGCCAGGGGCGTAGCTTTCGATCTGCTCCAGATGGCCAAGCGAATTGGCCCGCAGTGCAAAGCCGCCGAATACGAAGATCTGTCCGGGGAGAAAAGTCTCACCCAGATCGGGCCTAAAAGTGACGACACAGAGGAACTCTCAACGAAAGCACCAATGTCAGTGTCAAAACCGGCGGATCTCGGTAGGGGGTCCCAAACTGTGCGTCTAGGCGGATGGTAACAGGACACAAGGGACACAATGTTTTTACCCAGGTTCGGGCCCTCTCGATGGAGGTAAAACCCTACTCCTGCTTGATTAATATTGATGATATGGGTAGTACAAGAGTTGATCTACCACGAGATCAGAGAGGCTAAACCCTAGAAGCTAGCCTATGGTATGATTGTTGTTCGTCCTACGGACTAAATCTCTCCGGTTTATATAGACACCGAAGAGGGCTAGGGTTACACCGAGTCGGTTACAATGGGAGGAGATCTACATATCGTATCGCCAAGCTTGCCTTCCACACCAAGGAAAGTCCTATCCGGACGCGGGACGAAGTCTTCAATGTTGTATCTTCATAGTCAGGGAGTCCGGCCAAAGGTCATAGTCCGGTCATCCGGACACCCCCTAATCCGGAACTCCATTAGTGACCATGGCCCTCCATGCACTGTACGATCCATGGGTCTTCTATGGGTCGTAGGATCCATGGGCTTTCTATGGGTCATAGGATCCATGGGCCTTCTACGGGCCGTAGGATCCATGGGCCTTCTATGGGTCGTATAATCTATGGGCCTTCTATGGGCCGTATAATCGCTTCGCTAAACATGGGTCGTACTATTCATGGACCAATAACAACGTGCAGAATGGGCCATAAACGGGCTAGAGTGGAAATCATCCGTTTTATGGCCCGACAATAACGGGCCGTTAATAGGCCACATTTGATGATGCTATGAAAACAGCCAACGGGTTAAAGGGCCACAAACAGGTCGACTGTAACCACAGGCTGAATTTGGCCCACAAGCGGAACAAGCCAGTAATGGGCCATAAGGAATCGAATTCTGCAAATGAGAGCAAGAAGAAATGGGCCCTTAGAAGGCCGAAAGTTAACACGGGTTGGAAACGGTCGACGGAATAATGGGTCGTTAATGGGTATAAAGCGATACACTGTTCATTATGGGACAGTTCATCTCGGGCCTTTAATGGGCCCAGAGTTACAAAGGGCCTCCTATGGGTCGAAAGACGTCATGGGCCATACATGGGCCAGAAGTTACAACGGGCTAGAATCATATTGGACGGCCTAGATGGTGCTACTTGGCCAAATTCCAGTAGGCCGTAACGGGTCGTGAGTTATGATAACCTACAACTATAGGGGATCGTTTGTAGCCTTCTTCGATAAATAAGAGTGTCAAACCCAACGAGGATCTAAAGGCAAAACAAATATTCCCTCAAGTTCTATCAACCACCGATACAACTCTACGCACACTTGACGTTTGCTTTACCTAAACCATGTATGAAACTATTTGCAAAAATAAAACTATGAGTACTTTGCGAGAATAAAACTACGAATAAATTGCAAGGTAATAAAAGTGGATAGCTTTTGTCAACAAGAAAGTAATTTGTCCCTAGGCAATCGATAACAAGTACCGGTAATCATTCTTGTAATTTTATATGAGGGAGAGGCATGAGCTAATATACGTTAAACAATGTATGAGTTGAAGAGTTACTCTCATTAGAAGGTGGGCACGGGTGATCAATCCTCTCTTCCTCCTTTTGTTCTTCGCTCTCCTCATCATCTTTTTCATCCAACAAGCTCATAGTTTCATCAATTCCTTCTTCCATAGACTCCTACAAAATATTAGTCTCTTCTTCGACAGCGGAGAGTTTCTCAATAAACGCATCAATATCGGAATAGTATTTATAATTATCATAACAATATTTAAGGATAGCAAAATTTTCAGGTCTATAAAATGAATCATCAAAATCTTCAAACTTTTCAAACAAAGATTTAATTTCATAAGCACCCTTAAAAGCAACAAATTATTCTATTCATTCCACATCATAGTAATCATATATACCATTGGCATAAGAAGCCAAGGTTTCATTATCATTAAATTTGCATGAAAAGGGAAGGTGTGGAGCATTCATCCTAGAGCAACAAGTATAATCATATCTTTGGCATAAATTCCAAGCATACTAATGCAACATATCAATTTGATCCCATAACAGTTTCCGTTTTTGTGTCAAGCGATAATCCCTAAAGTATTCATGTTGATCCAACGTTACTCCCATTATCATGTTGAATGGGGTTTTCTCAGGATTATCAAAGTAGTGCATAATAATTTTCACATAACAAGCATCAAGGGTTTTAGGAGGTTCCCCATCTCCATGAGTAGCAAGTACAACTAATTTTTTTGGTGTTTCGTTTTCCATATCTATAACTAAAGATAGAGAAAAACTTAGAACTGAAAATAAAAACTACTTAGTGATAAAGCAAACAAGCACACACGAGAATATTCACCCCACGCTATTGCTCCCCGGCAACAGCGCTAGAAAAAGGTCTTGATAACCCACAAGTATAGGGGATCGTTTGTAGCCTTCTTTGATAAATAAGAGTGTCAAACCCAATGAGGAGCTAAAGGCAGAACAAATATTCCCTCAAGTTCTATCGACCAATGATACAACTCTACGCACACTTGATGTTTGCTTTACCTAAAACAAGTATGAAACTATTTTGCAAGAATAAAACTATGAGTATTTGCGAGAATAAAACTGTCGGTGTACTAGAGTAGGGGTACCCTAGTATCCCGAACTTGTGCATGAGCAGTTGCAGCACCCCGCGGCAAGGCTTGCCGGGTGACCGCCAAGGTCCTCCGTGGTTCCTTTGGATCCATTCAAGAACAAAGTATTTAAGCTCAGGAGACAAGGCCCCGGCAAGAGGAGCTTGCCGAGAAGGCCAACCAAGGCATTTCAAGGAACTTGCCGCGACGCACCGCGCGTCCCGGCAAGGCCCGGTGAGCGACAAGCTTCCGGACCCGACAGGATAACAGCCGCGGCAAGGCGCTTGCCGCGGCAGGCTACCACTTTGTACCCACGCTCCAGCACATCCACCAACGTGTCGCTTTGGGGGCCTTTCCAGGTGCGCGTGGCGGAAGGCTGTGCAGCCAGCGGTGCGCGGTGGCATGCGAAGCTAACAAGACTGCCATCGTGGCGAGCGGTGGCGCCCCTGACGATCCCTTTTTACTCTGTTTGGGCGACGCAGACGGGTATTTAATGCCTTTGTCCCCTGCCATCAGGGTTAGGTAGGATGCACTGTGTAGGTGGTTGTACCAACCACAACCCCTTTTTTCCACTTTTACCCTTCTTGGCGTTGCCACCTGTCGGTGACCCCTTGAGCATATAAAAGGAGGCCCATGCGCAACGTAGGGGGGGTTCGCTTCAGTTAGGAACCAGAGAACACTCACGCTCGGTCTCGTGTGTACTGTAGCACTCAGCGCTCCCGAGCAAGAACACAATACAATCAGACAAGCAGCAGTAGGAGTGTTATCTCTCCGGAGACCTCCGAAGCTGGGTAAACTGCTCGTGTGTTTCGCCTCGATCTGGTCTTCGTGCAATCTCCGCCCCCTGCCGAACCGAAAGGGGCCTGGTCTGCCGGCCCCATAGGTGTTCGCGGATCAGGGCGAAGAAGAAGACCAAGTCCGGCAAGAGTTCTGATGCCCACTCCGGCAAGCGCACCTCTTCGGAGTGCTGCGCTACCGTCGAGGACGCACCATCGAGCTCCACCGGCAAGTGTAAGAAGACAATGACAGCTCCACCCGAGACCAAGAAGGTGTCCGCCAAGGAGGATGGCACTGGTGGTACCTTCACCATCAGTGCCACTCTCGACCCTAAATAGGAAAGCGCGCTTGTTGCTTTCCTGCGGGCGAACGTCGACGTGTTTGCGTGGCAACCGTCTGACATCCCCGGTGTTCCCAGGAAAGTAATCGAGCACCATCTTGCCGTCTACCCTCATGCGCGGCCTGTCAAGCAGAAAGTCAGGAAACAGGCATTGGAGCGCCAAGAATTCATTGCAGAAGAGATCAAGAAATTGGAAGCAGCAGGCCTTGTCAGAGGAGTGCTCCATCCTACGTGGTTGGCCAATCCTGTAGTCGTGCGTAAGGCAAACGGGAAATGGAGGCTTTGTATCGACTTTACCGATGTCAATAAAGCTTGTCCCAAAGACCCATTTCCCTTGCCGCGCATCGACCAGATTGTTGACTCCACGGCCGGATGTGACTTGCTTTCATTTCTTGATGCATACTCAGGATATCATCAGATCTTCATGGCAGAAGAGGATGAGGAGAAGACCGCATTCATTACCCCATGTGGCACATATTGTTTCGTACGGATGCTTTTCGGTTTGAAGAATGCTGGTTCAACATTTGCAAGAGTAGTCCATGACGCTTTTGAACCGCAAATGCACAGAAATGTGGAAGCCTACATGGATGACGTAGTGGTCAAGAGCAAGGACAAAGCAACTCTGATTCAAGATTTGGACGAAACCTTTGCAAATCTGCGCAAGATCAACCTCAAGCTTAACCCCGAGAAGTGTGTGTTTGGAGTCCCCTCTGGCAAGCTTCTCGGGTTCTTTGTTTCTCAACAGGGAATTGAAGCCAATCCCGACAAGATCAAGGCCATTGAGCAGATTGAAGCACCAAAGCGCGTCAAGGATGTACGAAGACTTGCCGGTTGCGTGGCTGCTCTCAGCAGGTTTATCTCTAGGTCTGCTGAGCGTGCCCTGCCATTTTTCAAAATATTGAAAAAGGCAGGTCCAATGAAATGGACTCTGGAAGCGGAGGCTGCGTTGCAGGACTTGAAGAGATACCTGTCCTCCACTCCAACACTTGTCGCACCTAAGCCACAAGAGAAGTTGCTGCTATATATAGCGGCGACCAATCAAGTGGTTAGTGCTGCATTAGTAGCGGAGAGGGAGGCGGATGATGAGCCACCAACCACGGCAGACACATCCAGCGACAATCAGAGGACTTCACTGGCAAGCTCCGGTCCCGACAAGGATGGATCTGCGCGGGAGCATGAGAAGATGCAGAAGAGAATGGTGCAGCGCCCAGTTTACTTTGTCAGTTCCCTTCTGCAGGGGCTAGGTCAAGGTACTCTGGTGTGCAGAAATTGCTTTCCGGCCTCCTCATGGCCTCGAGAAAGCTGTGCCATTACTTCCAAGCACATGAGATCACAGTCGTCACTCGCTTTCCGCTGAAGAGGATACTGCAAAATCCAGAAGCGACAGGCAGGATTGTCGAGTGGGCGCTGGAACTATCAAGCTTTGGCCTCAAGTTTGAAAGCACTTCAACTATCCAAAGCAGAGCATTGGCAGAGTTCATAGCATAGTGGACGCCAACACAAGATGAAGAAATTCCAGAGACGAGCATCCCCGTCAAGGAAGCAAGCAAAGAGTGGCTGATGTACTTTGATGGTGCCTTCTCGCTGCAAGGCGCCGGTGCGGGCGTGCTACTTATTGCACCCACCGGAGAGCACCTCAAGTACGTAGTCCAGATGCACTTTCCCAAGGAGCAAGCAACGAACAATACTGCAGAGTATGAAGGATTGATTGCCGGTCTCAGGATCACAGCAGACCTTGGGATCAAGAAGCTCGTTGTCAGGGGTGACTCACAGCTTGTCGTCCGCCAAGTGAACAAGAATTATCAGAGTCCATTGATGGAAGCTTACGTTGATGAAGTGAGGAAGCTAGAAGAGTACTTTGACGGCCTGCAGATGGAACATGTTCCAAGAGCTCAGAACGACATTGCCGATGGCCTGTCAAAGTGCGCCGCACTGAAGTTACCTGTGGAACCAGGGATCTTTGTGCTCAAGCTGACTCAACCAACCGTAACACCATCTACTAGACAAAGCAAGAAGAGGAAGTTGATTTCTGGTGACTATTTTCCGGCAGAGCTTCCTGAAGCCGCCGCCAAGAAGGTCCCCAAAATCAACGCCAATGATGCTGAGGAGCAGTCTGCTCCGGCAAGCCTTAGGGCTTGTTCCGTTGAAGCAGACGCTCCCGACAAGTTTTGCTCCGGCAAGCTTGTCGGGGAACATCAAGCTCCGGCAGAGCCACAGGTTCTCGCCGTAGAAGCGGATGTTCCCACAGCAGCAGATGTGCCTTTAGTCCTTGTTGTCGAGCCGCAAGCTCCAGCATGGGCACAGCAGATTGTCCATTTCCTTCAGACAGGAGAACTTCCCGAAGAGCAAGAAGAAGTGGAAAGAGTAGCCCGGCAGTCAAGTATGTACCAGTTTGTCGACAACACATTGTACAGAAGAAGACTCAACGGTGTGAAATTGAAGTGTATTCACCGGGAAGACGGACAAAAGCTGTTGGCAGAGATACATGGAGGCATATGTGGTCACCACATTGGCGCAAGGTTTCTTTTGGCTGACAGCCCTCCAGGATGCAACTGCACAGGTAACTAAGTGTGAAGCGTGCCAGTTCCATTCCAAGCAGATACACCAGCCAACTCAAGCTCTCCAGACGATCCCTTTATCCTGGCCATTATCGGTCTGGGGGCTCGATATCCTCGGCCCCTTTCCCCGAGCTGTCGGGGGTTTGAGTACTTGTACGTTGCAATCGACAAGTTCACAAAGTGGCCGGAAGTGGAACCAGTGAGGAAGGTGACAACACAGTCAGCAGTCAAGTTCTTCAGGTCGATTGCTTGTCGTTTCGGGATCCCTAACAGGATCATCACCAACAACGGCACGCAATTCACGAGCCGCACCTTCATGCAGTACGTCCAAGATCTTGGCGCCAAGGTCTGCTTCGCTTCTGTTGCTCATCCGAGAAGCAACGGTCAAGCGGAGAGGGCAAATGCTGAAGTGCTGCGCGGGCTCAAGACCAGAACTTTCGACAGGCTGCACAAGTGCGGAAGGAACTGGATCGAGGAGCTGCCGGTGGTTCTTTGGTCGATCAGAATGACGCCAAATCGAGTCACTGGCCAGACACCTTTCGCTCTAGTCTATGGAGCAGAGGCAGTTCTCCCCACGGAACTCGTATACGGGTCGCCTCGAGTGCTCGCTTATGATGAGCTTGAGCAAGAGCAGCTGCGACAAGATGACGCGCTGCTCCTTGAGGAGGACCGTCTTCAGGCTGCTGTACGAGCTGCTCGATACCAGCAAGCTTTGCGCCGCTACCATAGCCGCAAAGTTAATGCCAGAAGCTTCGAGGAAGGCGACCTTGTTCTTCGGCGCGTTCAGTCCGCCAAGAATTCCAACAAGTTGACGCCGAAGTGGGAAGGCCCTTACCGGGTGAAACGAGTCACTAGGCCTGGCGCAGTCCGCCTTGAGACCGAAGATGGCACTCCGGTGAGCAACTCCTGGAACATTGAGCATCTTCGTAAGTTTTACCCGTAGGGCGCGGTTGCCGGAACCCGTTCCGGCAACCACCTTTTGTACAAGTCTTGCCGATGTTGCATGTAATCCTTTGTACAAAGCCGGGCGCAGATCCCGTGCATAAGTAAAGCTCATGTGCTCCGCACACCTTGTCAATTTCATGCTTTCTACCTTATATTTGCATGCATTATCTGACACTTTGTGCAGCACAACCCCCGGTAAGCAATAACGAGCCGGAAGGCACCATATCTTTATTTTCTCTTCTTTCTTTTTCTAATAAAGGAAAGCAAGGTTCCCTCGCACACAAGTTTGCTGGGGGGAAAGGAGAAGATTATGATGTGGACCAGGCATCATTCAAGCAAGTTTCGCCTTGCCGGAAAGCAAACGACAGAAAAGCTAAGTTGCCAAAGTTTGAGCAATCAGTTTTTAAATTTTTAAGTTATATTCCTTGAACGACCGTACTTTGTATGGAAAACCTGTGCGCGGAGGAACCAACTCGTAGCTAGTTGCGCCCTTACTTTGTTTCGAGTCCGCTCAACAACTTAAGTGAGCTGCGACTAGTTGCGACAAGGTTTCTTGTCGGTAGCGGCACTGCCAGCAGGCTGCTGACGTCCCGCACTCAGCGCTCGCGGCTAAGGTGCCTGCGCCGGCAAGTTCCCTAAAAGCGTAGGGCAAAAACATACAAAGGAAGGAATCAAGTAAAGAGAATAACATAGTAGATCTCTACCCAAAATAGAGTTATATTACAAGATAGCTTGTCGCAGCTCTAACAGATTGTTCTCACGACATGGCTAGCAGCGACAAGAAAGAGAAAAAGAAACGGGCGGCCTAATCTACGTGATCGCCCTCAACCCTCTTGATCTCGCTCACCTTGTCCACAATGGGTGCGACAAGGGCCTTGAGCGCATCCAGATCAGCATCCGGCGGCAAGGATTTGAGGACGTTGGTGAGGTTGAGGCCTGGATTGCGGAACGCCACCTTCATCAGCACCTTCTGGAGAGCTCCTGCACAGATCTTGCGCGACTCGTCGGCCAGCTACTTTGGGATCTTCTCCCGGAGTCACTGGAGGGCCGTCACCATGCCCTTGAAGAACAAGCTGAGCTTGACGCTGGGTTGGAGGTGCTCGTCGGAGGAGTACCCGAGGTCCTCCACCCCCAGCTGCGCCAACTCCCCGTCGATGGCGGTGGCAATATTCACCAGACCTTCAGTCCAGTGCTCCACGGTCTCTCTGAAGGCGTCATGGGCGGCAGCAGCATTCGCCAGCAGCGCCTCGTCGGCCTTGATCTTCTCCGACAAGGCCACCTCCCGCTCCCTGGCGCCGTCCAGTTTCTGAGTCAAGGTGGCCTTCAACTTGAGATCCGCATTGGAATCCTTGGCGGCGCTGAGCTCCTTGCTCCTCTCTGCGAGAAGGCCTTGCAGCTCACCATGAGCGGCAGCGTCCTTCTCGCGCTCACGCTTGAGCGCGGCGAGCTCCTCGCCGCTCGCCCTGAGATCGGCTTCCAGCTGCGCCACCTTCACCTCCACCTCCTTTTTGGTGGCCTCAGCAGCTCCGGCAGCATCCCTTGCCTCCTTGAGAGCCCCGCCAATCGCTTGCTCGCGCGCGGCAATCTCCTCCTCGTGGTTGTCAAGATTGACCTTGCGCTGCGCCAACTCTCCTTCCTGCGCAAATAAGTTTTCGGCGACAAGCCGTTGCTTCTCTTCAGCTTCAGCCTTCTCGAGGAGGAAAGCTTTCCGCTCCTCGAGAAGTTGCTCCCGCTCCTCCGCCAAGGACCGGAGAGTTTCCTACCTCAGACCCCGGAGCTCCTCCACACGCTTCTCAATATCAACTCCCGCCTTCGCGACAAGCGCCTCTCGGGATGCCAGCTTGGTTTGTCGGGCGCGGTAGAGTGACAGCAGCTTCAGCAGCAGCCGCTCCTCCTCAGACTCGTCGCTGCTGCTGCTTGGCGCGTCGACCAGCGCCAGCCCAGCGGAGGCGAGCACCTCCTCGTCAAAATTTTCTCCTTCGACCGGCGCCCTGGAGCTTGACACCCAGGGGAGCTTGATGACGAAACCGTCGCCGGCCTTAAAGTAGGCACCGGGCTGAGGCTCTTCGGAGCCTGGCGCCGTAGCATCGGTGGCGGGATCGGCGGTCGGCGTAGCGCCTGGCGCTCCTGCGGCCTCGGGGCCGTCAGTGCGATCGCCGGATCCCTCGCCCGCTTCTGCGGCATTAGCCTTGGCGGCTTCCTCGCCGGCGGGATCATCGGCACCAGCCTCTTCTTCGGTGGCGGTGGCGTCGTCGTTGTTGCCGCGCGCGTTCTCCTCGCCGGCGGCCTCTATCTCCATCGGCTCCGTGGCAGGTGGATCTGATGACCGAAGAAGGGAGAAAGGTCAAGCAAATATTCAAAAAGAAAATCAGAAGAAGAAGAACCCAAGGGGTGTTTTCAGGCAAAAGGGTTACCTGTGCTTGGATCTGCAGTCGTGGTATCAACCACCGGGGGATCACTGGTGCCGTCCCTTGCCGGAGAACTGTCCCTTGCCGGAGAGTTCTCCCTTGCCGGAGATCGCTCCCTTGCCGTGGACTCCTCCCTTGGCGGCGTAGTCGAAGCAGATGGCACTTCGGGAGCAGCTTCCGGGCATTCCTGGTGAGGCTGTTCTGCTCCTACACAAATCCAACAGTCAAGATATCAGTAGAGAAAAGAGCACCCATGCGCGCCTGACGGCAGGAAGTAAACTATAAACTTACGCTGGGGGCTGCGCTGGGGGCTGCTTTGGGGAGTAGTTGCTGGATCCGTCAAGGTGGTCTCAGACACACCCCCTGCTGACACAGTGGGATCATCTTCGATGACAATCACCGGGGCCTTGGCTCTCTTCGCCGCTCTCTGGGCCAGCGTCCTGAAAAGGAATGGATTCAGATCGAAGCAAGTCAGATACAAGACGAAAGCAACAAGATAGCAAGAATTGAAGAACTACGAGGACAGCAAGGGGATCTTACTCTTCTTCTTCGTCGTCGGAGCTGAGCGCGGAGAGATCGAAGTCCGGCTCGCCTCCGGTGCGGCGAGGCGGAGGAGTAGGCTCCCTCGCCCGCTTGGCGGGAGCAGCAGCGGTGGGCCGGGAAGACCCCGCTCCAGTTGCCGCAGCGGCATGAGGCGCTCCCGCGGCAACGGTGCTTGCCGCGGTAGAGCGTGTCGCGCGGCTCGGCGGCTGTTGACCCGTCTGCCGCCCCGCTACGTCCGCGGCCTTGCGGAGACGCCTTCTTGGCGGGGCCGGGGGCTCCGCCTGCGGCAAGCTGTCTGAAGGTTCGGGCTCTTCCTCGCCGGGCTCGCTCGGCTCAGCTTCAGGGCCGGCAAGATCTTCCTCGCCGGCAAACTCCTCGCGCTCGGCAAGGCTTGCCGCCTCTGCTGCCTCTGCCTCCTCCATGGTGAACCCGAACTCGCCCGCGGCAACTGCTGCCGCCACCTCTTCCAGCCTGGTGGCGATGCGCTGCATCTCATCATCAGTGGTGTCGCGGGTGAGGCTCTTCTGTTCATCAGCGCGGACCGGCACTTCTACCAAGTCGTCGAAGAACGCCCGCACGACGTCATCCGCAGGTTCTTGCCAAGTTGGGGCGATTCCGTGCGAATCGCACAACGGCATCATTGCGCGGATCCGGTCGAGCGAAGAATTGTTGCACAACGGAACAACAGTCCTCGGCAACGTGAATGGATGCTGAGGATCGCGTTTGAACAGCTCCAGGAGCATCGCATCCAGCTCCAGGACGGTGAAGTTGAAGTTGAGGCCCGGGCGCAGCCTCATGATATCCGCCGAGTTCTTGAACTCCCAGGCGGGTCTCCCCCTCTCCTGCAGGGGGGCGATGCGGTGGCGAAGAAAATCTGCGCCGACAGCGCCTACGGTGAGCCCGGCAAGCCTGAGGCGAAGGATCCGGGTGATGGCAATTTTCAGCCTGCCGTCTTCCGGGGCCACGTTGCTCCAATCGTTGCCGCGCACTATTGGGGCTTGTCGCAGGGCAGTAAATGGCTGCGGGTTCTCCTCGACGATCCAGCACCACTCTGCTCTCCACTCCTCCCACTTGCTGCGGAGCTCACCCTCCAGATATGCTTCCTTCTTGCCGACTCTCGAGATCCAAGCGATCCCGCCGGCAAGAGGTTCTCCTCTCTCAACCCGAGGCATGAAGAAGTGGCGGAAAAGGGCTACGTTTGGGTGGACTCCGACAAAGTTTTCGCATAGATGTGCGAAAACTGCCATGGTCAGAACGGCGTTGGGGGTGAAGTCAAGGAGGCGGAACCCGTAGGTGTTCATAATGTCGCAAAAGAATTCAGAGAAAGGCGGGCAGAGCCCGCGGTAGAAGAACAGCGCGAAAAAGGGATACCCGTTCGGAGCCAGTCTCGAAGCGGTGGCCGGGAGTACCCTCGTGCGCGGATGCGCTCGCGTCTCCGTCGACCAGAAGAGGTAGTAGTACTCCCTAAGCTCCTTCGCATCGAGCTGAGGGGAGAAGAGGGCTCGCTCCTTCCGCAGCGCCGCGAGCCGCTGCGCCTCGGCCGACTTCACGCCCTTCCCCTTGTCGGCTTTTGGAGCCATGGCGGAGGTGGTGGGGGAGATCGGCGGTGTTAGTGATGATGGTGGCAATGGGGGGCGGAGCGCTGCTCTCTTTCAGCATCGGGAAGAAGGAGGGAGCGGCGGAGATTTTCGAGAATGGAGTAGCAACCGGCGAAGTGGGCAAACTGCCCCTGTTTCCCCTGCTTATAAAGAGGGAGGGGGCGGACGTTTCGCCCTTCCGAATAAAGAAACCACCCACGATCTCTCCCACGATGCCGCATTCAACGCGTGCCGTTCGGGGAGGGCGCGGTGGATACGGAGCAAGATTCGGCGTAACCCAGGCCGCGCGTGCCCGTGCCCTGCTTTGGGCCTGGCCCAACAGCGCTCGGCACCGTGTGTGGCCCAGGCCCGGGGGCTCCTGTCGGTGTACTAGAGTAGGGGTACCCTAGTATCCCGAACTTGTGCACGGGCAGTTGCAGCACCCCGCGGCAAGGCTTGCCGGGTGACCGCCAAGGTCCTCCGTGGTTCCTTTGGAGCCATTCAAGAACAAAGTATTTAAGCTCAGGAGACAAGGCCCCGGCAAGAGGAGCTTGCCGGGAAGGCCAACCAAGGCATTTCAAGGAACTTGCCGCGACGCGCCGCGCGTCCCGGCAAGGCCCGGTGAGCGACAAGCTTCCGGACGCGACAAGACAACAGCCGCGGCAAGGCGCTTGCCGCGGCAGGCTACCACTCTGTACCCACGCTCCAGCACATCCACCAACGTGTCGCTCTGGGGGCCTTTCCAGGCGCGCGTGGTGGAAGGCTGTGCAGCCAGCGGTGCGCGGTGGCATGCGAAGCTGACAAGACTGCCATCGTGGCGAGCGGTGGCGCCCCTGACGGTCCCTTTTTACACTGTTTGGGCGACACAGACGGGCATTTAATGCCTTTGTCCCCTGCCGTCAGGGTTAGGTAGGATGCACTGTGCAGGTGGTTGTACCAACCACAACCCCTTTTTCCATTTTTACCCTTCTCGGCGTTGCCACCTATCGGTGACCCCTTGAGCATATAAAAGGAGGCCCATGCGCAACGTAGGGGGGGTTCGCTTTGGTTAGGAACCAGAGAACACTCACGCTCGGTCTCGTGTGTACTGTAGCACTCAGCGCTCCCGAGCAAGAACACAATACAATCAGACAAGCAGCAGTAGGAGTGTTATCTCTCCAGAGAGCTCCGAAGCTGGGTAAACTGCTCGTGTGTTTCGCCTCGATCTGCTCTTCGTGCGATCTCCGCCCCCCGCCGAACCGAAAGGGGCCCGGTCCGCCGGCCCCATAGGTGTTCGCGGATCAGTTTCCCCGACAAAAAACTATGGATAAATTGCAAGGTAATGAAAGTGGATAGCTTTTGTCAACGAGAAAGTCATTTGTCCCGAGGCAATCAATAACAAGTACCGGTAATCATTCTTGTAATTTTATATGAGGGAGAGGCATGAGCTAACATACTTTCTCTACTTGGACCATATGCACTTATGATTGGACCCCTAGCAAGCATCCGCAACTACTAAAGATCATTAAGGTCGTGAAACCGAACCATATCTTTAAGTATCAAGTCCTCTTTACTCCCATACGCCATGACCCACTTATCCACGTTTAGGCTGTTGTCAGCCCCGCAACACCGACAATAAGCAAACCATGAACATACTGCAACACCCTATAGCGGGGGGACCTCACGTTTGCGCGAGAACGGAGGGAAGCGTAGTACAACACCATAAATAAAATATACAATCATAACAACCAAGATCACGATTAACCCACGGGACAAAAAGGATCTACTCAAACATCAAAGGATAACCATAGATCATTGGGAAATAATATATGGAGTTGAGCACCATGTTTAAGTAGAGATTACAATGGGGAGAAGGGGTGTTATACCGCTGCATAGAGGGGGAGAAAGTTAGTGTTGATGGTAGCAAGATTGTTGATGTAGATCGCCGTCATGATCCTTGCCCCGACGGTGTTCCGGCGCCACCGGGAGAGAGGGGGAGAGAGCCCCCCTCCTTCTTCTTCTTCCTTGGCCTCCCCGTAGATGGGAGGAGAGCTCCCCCTTTGGTCCATGGCTTCCATGGCAACGGAGGGGCGAGAGCCCCTCCGAGATTGGATCTCCCTCTCTATTCTCTTCTATTTCGCGTTCCCCAGATCTGGCTCTTCATGATTTATTAAATTACCGGAGATCCGTAACTCCGATTGCGCTGAAATTTTTACATGAGTTTTCTCCATAAATTATCTTTCTTGCGCCAGAAGAAGGGCCTCAACCGATGTTCGAGGAGGGCACAAGACACCAGGGCGCACCTGGGGCCTGTGGCGCGCCCTAGTGGTTTGTGGGCTCTGTGGGCCACCGTTTGCATTGATTCCACCTCCTAAAAATCACATATATTCCAGAAACATTATCCACAAATTTTTATTGCATTTGGACTTCGTTTGATATGGATTTTCTGCGATATAAAAAACATGCAAAAAGCAAGAACTAGCATTGGGCACTGGATCAATAGGTTAGTCCAATAAATCATATAAAAAGTTGCCAAAAGTATGTGAAAGTTATAACATTGGCCTGTGAAAGTGGTAGTTATCGACTAGAGGGGGGTGAATAGGCGATTTTTATCAAAGTCTTCAAAACGTGGAAGTTTCGAAGACAAACAATAGAAATGACCTAATTGATATGCAGCGGAAGATATACTACAACAAGCAAGCCATAGTCAAGTATGCAATAATGTGAAAGTACAAAGACTAATAGCAGCTTGGTAGTAAGGATCAGGATGGAAGATAGTATGAAGCCAATCAACAATAGCAGTCAAGCAATGAAGTCAAACAGGTATGACAATGAGGCAATGACTTCACGAAGACAAAGTTAAGGTAACGGGAGTTAGAGGATAGAACCAGTCACTTGTTGAAGACACAGGATTTGTTGGACCAGTTCCAGTTGTTGTGACAACTGTACATCTGGTTAGGGAGGCTGAGATTCAACTCAGAAGACCGCTTCTTCACCTTATTCCCCTTGAGCTAAGGACACACAGTCCTCGCCCAATCACTCTAGTAAGTCTTCAAGGTAGACTCCCGAACCTTCACAGACTTCGTTCACTGGCGATCCACAATGACTCTTGGATGCTCAGAACGCGACGCCTAACCGGCTGGAGGATACACAGTCCTCAAGTGTAATAAGTCTTCAGGTCACACAGACAGAAATACTTCAGTGATGCCTAACACTCTTTGGCTCTGGGTGTTTTGGGCTTTGTCCTCGCAAGGATTTCTCTCTCAAAGGCTTCGAGGTGGGTTGCTCTCAAAACGACAAAAGCCGTAAACTAACTCTGAGCAGCCACCAATTTATGGTGTAGGGGGTGGGCTATTTATAGCCACAAGGCAACCCGACCTGATATGTCCGAAATGACCCTGGGTCACTAAGAAACTGACACGTTTTCCAATGGTCAGATTTCAAACACACACAGCAACTTTACTTGGGCTACAAGCAAAGCTGACTCATCTAGCTCTCGATAAGATTTGCTCACATTGTCTTCGCTCGAAGACATAGGATTTGGGTTGAGCATCACTTCAGTCACTCAGACTTTGTTCACTTGGACCCCACTTAACAGTACGGTGGTTCCTACGACTCAACAAAGAACAAAAGGAAACAACGAAACAACATAGTCTTTGCGCTCCATAGTCTTCACTCATTGTCTTCTCATGTCATAGTCTTCAATGTGAATATCTTCACATACCACCATTGTCGTCAATGTCTTCATACATTTTTAGGGGTCATCTCTGGTAGGTAAACCGAATCAATGAGGGACACTACCTGCGTTATCCTGCAATTCTCACAAACGCATTAGTCCCTCAACCAACTTTGTCGTCAATACTCCAAAACCAACTAGGGGTGGCACTAGATGCACTTACAATCTCCCCCTTTTTGGTGATTGATGACAAACTGGTTGAAGTTTTCAACGGGAATGAAGTATGTGAAATTGTAAAGGATCGGGTATTGTCTTCATAAGTGGCAAGGGCTCCCCCTGAAGATGTGCATATAAGTAATTTGCTTTTGGAATGCAAATGCACATGGCAGGTTGTACTTGTGGAGATCCTCTTCAACTTATGAAGATAATTCATCATGCATGAAATGATATAACTAAAAGAATGACATGCATAATGAAAATGGACATCTGCAGAATGATCTAAGTGCGGAATGATCTAAGTGAGGAAGTTATCATCGCACATGAAAGAGCAAATAAGTAGCAGACGACCATCGAGTTTAAGTGTTACAACTCAACAAACGAAATGTATCAAAAGCAAGAGTTGTAACCACTAGGCAAAATATAAAGCAACCGCCCATATGAACCCGCTTGAAGACTATCAAACTCATATGCTCTCCCCCTTTTGTCAGTAATGACCAAAAAGGTTTGAAGACATAGAGAATCTACTCGTCCTCATGAGGAGTAGGTGAAGCAGCTGGGTTGTCGTTGTTGACATAAAGATGGGTACCACCTCATTAGAGTCTTCAAGGACGGGGATAGCAGCCTCAATCTGATTTATTCAAATATAGTGAGGAAAATGGGTATTGACCCGTCATGGATCTAGCCCAGTAACACTACCTATAAAGGCGTAATCCCAGGCGTGGAAGCCCGCTGCTCTGACACCCTGACCTTGGAAGTGGTGTTCGGCTCACCGGATAACTTCTGCGGTGAAGACTTGATCTTCAACATTGTGCCTTTCCAAAGTGGCTATCACGCACTCCTGGGCCGAATAGAGTTTGCTCGTTTCAATGTTGTCCCCCACTATGCATACCTAAAGTTGAAGATGCCCAGACCCAAGGGTGTCATCACGGTCAATGGCAACATGGAGGACTCACTCCGGACCGAGGAACATACAGCAGCTCTCACAGCCGAACACCAAACCGTCGTCGAAGGGCCGAGGTACTAACCCACCGTGAAGGCACGAGAGTCAAGTAAACGGGCCCAAACCCTGTCTCCATTCAGGGAGCCTACCTATGCTCGACGTAAATAGGGATACGCCCCCACAGGATGCCCACCCTAGTCGCACACTATGTGCCTCATGATGTCTACTATGCAACCTTCTTGTTGTAGACTCGTGTTGGGCCTCCAAGCATAGAGTTTTGTAGGACAGTAGCAAATTTCCCTCAAGTGGATGACCTAAGGTTTATCAATCCCTGGGAGGCATAGGATGAAGATGGTCTCTCTCAAACAACCCTGCAACCGAATAACAAAGAGTCTCTTGTGTCCCCAACACACCCAATACAATGGTAAATTGTATAGGTGCACTAGTTCGGTGAAGATATTGTGATACAAGTGTAATATGGATGGTAGATATAGGGTTTTGTAATCTGAAAATATTAAAACAGCAAGATAACTAGTAACAAAAGTGAGCAAAAACAATATTGCAATGCTTGAAAATATGACCTAGGGTTCATACTTTCACTAGTGCAAAGTCTCTCAACAATGATAACATAATTGGGTCATATAACAATCCCTTAACATGCAACAAAAAATCACTCCAAAGTTTCTATCAGAGAACGTAGGATGAAAATGTGCATCAACCCCTATGCATAGATTACCCCAATGTCACCTCGGGAATCCGCGAGTTGAGTGCCAAAACATAAATCGAGTGAATCAATAGAACATCCCATTGTCACCATACAGATCCCATTGCAAGACATACATCAAGTGTTCTCAAATCCAATACTCAATCCAACATAACGAAACCTCAAAGAGCAAGACTCAATTCATCACAAGAAGGTACAGGGGGAGAAACACCATATGATCCAACTATATTAACAAAGCTCATGATACATCAAGATCATGCCAAATCAGGAAGACGAGAGAGAGAGAGAGAGATCAAACACATAGCTACTGGTACATACCCTCAGCCCTGAGGGTGAACTACCCCCTCCTCATCATAGTGACCGCCGAGATGATGAAGATGGCCTTCGGTGATGGTTTCCCACTATGGCAGGGTGCTGAAACAGGCTCCCAATTAGTTTTTCGTGGCTATAGAGGCTTGCGGTAGCGGAACTTCTCATCTAGGGTTCTTTTTGGAGGTTTCCGTATTTATAAGAATTTTTGGCGTCGGAAACAAGTCAGGGGGGTGCACGAGGGGCCCACAAGCCAAGGGGCGTGCCTCCTCATCCACTTCCTTGCCCAGCTCTTGTACTTTGGGGTCTCTTTTGGTCCATAAAAAATCACCGTAAATTTTCAGCCCATTCCGAGAACTTTTATTTCTGCACAAAATGACACCACGGTAGTTCTACTGAAAACAGTGTCAGTCCGGGTTAGTTCTAATAAAATCATACCAAAACTGTTGGGGATATGACTATTACGTATGACCCGCCCAGGAGGGGCCGGGTCACACCTACCATGAAGCCCACAAAGACACTTGAAGATGACGGCTCCCTTAAAGGCCCAAGGCCCAGAGGCGATTTAAGGCATGTAGAGATAAACCGCTATGTATACATAACTTGTATTGTAGGAAAGGAATAGAGAGAGACCGAGCCGGACACTATTTATGAACCGGCCGGGACTCCGTGAGCCGCTGGGCGTCGACCTCTGTGTATAAAGGGACGGCCCGGCGGCGGTTCAAGGCAAGTAAACATCAGATTGAGAACTAGGTCAAGCAGATTTGCTCCCTGGTTATCGATTCATAAGCAATCCCACCCAAAACTGGATCGTAGGCTTTTACCTTCACCGCAAGGGGCCGAACTAGTATAAACCTCGTATCCTTTGTCCCGTTTAACCCCTTCAAGCTTCCTAGTTGCGATGGCTCCATGACTAAGTCCTTACAATGGGACATCTAACGTGACAATTCCACGACAAAAACCATATAAAATTGTTGTAAACATGGCATGAATACTTCATAAATTATAGATACGTTGGAGGCGCATCACCTCGTAAGCACAACTTCACGCTCAAAATACCATGGGTAGCTGTGGGGCCCAATTAAATTAAACGCCAAGTGTTCGGCTCAACCATGCTATGGTCACACACGTCTTCGGACATCAACAGGTACCATCTAGGACCTATCCGACATTAAGCTAGAACAACACGGTGACTTCTCAAGACACTTTGTCAAGGGCCCATCGGCCGATTATCAGCCCCCTTCACGGAGTTCTTCTTCCCAACAGAAGCAAAGGCGCAGACGTGCAGATGGGCACAGTAGGGGCATCAACCCACGCATCAAGGCCCTGTGTAAACCTTTCATCTATAAAACCTTTTTCCTACAAAGTATCTGTAATAGTTGCTTTGGCAGTTCGAATTGTACGGCTAGACGTCATGAGCTCATTGGAAATAAATACCACCTTTTACGGACCTCTCGTGGTCATCTATATTGCACTTTTTTCCCACTCTTCGACGCCGCCATAAAATAGTTCCACACACATTTTCTATAAGATGCAATTGGCTAATAGATCGGGGGCTCGATCGTAATACTCGCCCTATGCATCAAGTTCGGCACTATCCTTTCTCTATTTGTTCGATGTGTCAGATATTGCATTATATGAACCGGTTCCGAATTATGTCTTGGGTCAATATTTGGGTTACCCGGCTCCTGTGGTTACCTTCTTACGTTTCGGATGTTTTACTAATAAGGTAAAGGGAGAACCACTGTGATTGTACTTCTGGCTAGCCCGGTTAAGTACCTTAGTGGAGAAAGCCGGAAACTAACTGTCATAATAAGCGAGAACTGGTCGGCGATCCGATGACAAGTGTCAAACTAAAAATTGATGGCGATTATCCTGTGTTACGAAGGGTTTGTCTTTGCACAAACCACATGATCAAGATATATAGCTTGGCTCTCCCAAACATCACAAAACACTGGCGGCTAGTCACTAGCTCCCGCAGTCAAGCTCCTATGGCTAAGTGAAGGAAATAAAGCCGCATAGTCCAATTGCCTTGTTTCCCTCACACACTACCACCTTCGAGCACTGAGACGTTAGCTAAGGGTCACAATGCAGAGGACAAAACACCCCTAATAGCATCTACATGGGGGCTGAAGCCGACGACTGGCAACTTTCAGATTAAAAATGGACGCATAGGAGTCAAAGTAAAATTAAAAAGATACAAGTATGATAAACCATACAAAATATCTGCATTATAAAGCAAAAGGTCCAATTGACATTTAACACATGATAGTCCACTCATTCAAGGATTACATTTTTTGGACACCGGTCCTCTATCGCCTGAGCACCATCTATCACGATGAGGAAATACTGCTTGGGACATCGGTGCTCCTTTCCAGCGGGCGGGGGACCGGTAGCTATCTCAACCAGCTTGATCTTGGGCGAGTGCACCATGGACTTCACGAAGGCCATCTGAGCTCCCTCGATGCAGATGGAGCGCTTAACAAACATCCACCTAGGAACCAACGTCGCATAGCTTCTGCACTAGGCCGAAGTAGTTCCTCGGTATTGGCTCTGAAGGCCACAACCGGGCACAAAGGTCCTTGATGGCTGGCTCCACCATCTGGTGCAGCTCCATCGGCTGCTTCATTTGATTACTCAGGAGAGGATGGTGTTCGGGTGCCTGGAACTGCGTCCAGAACAGCCTGTGCTCGGCATCACCCTTCCCAGCTGCATAATGCCTTGTCGCATCCGCTACCCTCCTCGGGAGCTCCGCAAACGCGCCTGAGGAATGCCACACTCGTGTGAGAAATGTGAACCTTTGACCGCCAAAGACACTCTGCAGTAAGTATGGCTTACCATCGGCAATTTGCTTTACTTGGCAGACCTCTTTCCGGGTGCCCCGCGTCTCCGTACTCACCTTTTGAATATCCCGCTTCACCTTGGATAGCTTGGTGGCCTAACCCTTATTCTTCTGCTCAAGGTCCTCACATTTAGTGACGGCATCCTTGAGCTCCTGTTGCACTTCGGTCACTCTGGCCTTGTGCTTCTCACTGACAGTTTTCAACGTCTTGAGTTTAGTGGCTGCTAGCTCGGCCGCCGCCTTCTGTTCGGCCACCTCTTCCTTGGCCTTCTTCAGCTTGGCCTTGAGGCCCTCGACCTCCATGGCAACAGCTGCAATCATAATTCAGCAATTCTTGCTTAGGGACAACCCCGAATACCTTGCTCGACAAGCAAAATACAAATTACTAACTCTCAACCAAACTAACCTTGCGCTTCATCAAACCGCTTATTGATAAGGTCGAGCTCCTCATCAGACCTTTTCAGCTTCTGATTCATTTCGGCTAGCGCCGCGGCATTGGCAGCCGCCGCCGAAGACGAGGCCTATAACAAACAGTTCAAATCATTTAGACTACTGATTTGCTAAATTTTGATCCTCCGCCAGGTTTTCTCAAACCTGACGAAGAATCGGGGGCTACATTTAAAAGCTTTGACTATCATAAGAAATCTCTGACTATTCGATCCCTGTATGAGTCTTTTCAAACTAACATGGGGCTCGGGGCTGCTATATATACAGGATTGTATAATCTTACTTAAAAAAATTATTTTATGAAAAGAATATTACATTGCTTACCTCAAGGCCCGTCAGGAGGTCGCCAAAAGCTTCCTTCAGTCCGATGTTAATGGACTGAATGCTTTGTAAAACCATGCCCATCAGGGAGCGGTGTTCTTTAGTGATAGAGGAGCTATTCAAAGCCTCCTCCATCACGACCGGCCACTCGACTGCGACCCGATCTCCGGTGTTTAGTGCGGGCGACGGGGCCCCGGTCCCACCTTCCATTGAGGGCGGGTTGGACGACTCTGAAGGCCTTGGGGGCTATGGAACTATCTTCGGGAAGGGCTCAGATTAACCGTGCTCTCCCTCTTTATTCCCCAGGAGGGATCCCCCCTCCTGGTCCTCGGCGACCAAGGTGTTAACCTCACCCATGATGTCATCACCACCGCCCCTGTGTCCGGACCGGGAGGGGTCTTTCAGGATAGCACCTCTCGGGTCTCCCTGATGACCGGAGAAGCCGTGGAGCACGACGCAGTCCCATTCTCCACTAGTTCGGCCGGCGGAGAAGTCCCCTCTGAGACTTGATCAGTGGGGAAGTCACGCGATGGGCTGTAAGATGAAGTACACTTATTCTATTAGTAATACACTAATGAAATGAGCACCTAGAGAATCTCCGGATTCATACCTTTCTGCGGGGGGCTTGACCCTGGGGTTCCTCTTCGAAACCTCTTCGAACACCGCGGACTCCTCGTCGGAATCTGAGCTGTCATCAGGCATCACCAACTTGGGCCTGCACTGCTTCTTTGGGGCACGGGGAGGCTGCTCCTCCTCGGTGTCGTCCGGCGCCGCCCTCTTCCTCATGCGGGAGGAGTCGCTCTCCTCCTCGTCCTCTTCCTGCTCCCCCTCATGACGGAACCGAGCCTGGGTATCCCCGGACTTGGTGTCTGGATGAACTCCTGGGCAGAGGCCTTCCCTGGCCTCCTCACCTTGTTCTACTTCTTCTCTTCTTCTTTGGCGCCTTGTATGGCGCCACAGCCAGCATCTCCTCTAGCTGGCTGACCTAGGGTGTTCGGGCAGCAGGACTGGACCGTTGATCTGCTTGACCTTCTCAAGCCAGCCCTCGGGGATGAAAGAGAAAGGGTTAACTCTCCCGCGATAATATAAACATCCGAACATAGAATGGATTAAAACTTCATTACCTCCCTAGGGGGATGCGCGGCTTTGAGGTCAATGTCCTCCTCCTTGGCCAGCCACTCCTTCTGTGGCTTGAATAGCACCTTCCACAACATGTCGTGGGTGGTGGCGTAGAAGTGGAGCACGGTTATAGGGTCTTCGGGCTTGTAAGCCCACATTGGGGCGTCCCGTTGCTGACAGGGGAGGAGGTGGCAGCAGAGCATCACTTAAACCACATTGGTCAGCTTGCCCCCCGCCTTTTTCATTCTGACGATATGCTTTTGTAGCAACTCCACCTCAGTGTGTGACCCCTAGTCAAGGCCCTTCTTGGTCCACGAGGTTATCCTCGCGAGGGGTTAGGGTCTGAATTCGGGAGCCACCTCCCAGGCCGCGTCACGTGGCTCTATGATATAGAACCATTCCTTCTATGAGACTTTGACAGTGTCTATGAATGTGCCCTCCAACCACTCGACCCAGGCGATCTTGCTGATCATCCCCCTTGCCCCCTTGTAGTCTACCTGCTAGCCATCGATGATCTTCGCCTTGACGTTGAAAACCTTCAGCCACAAGCCAAAGTGTGGTTGGACCCAAAGAAAGGCCTCGCAGACGACGATGAAGCTCGAGATGTGGAGAAAGGAGTTCGGGGCTAGATCATAAAACTCTGGCCCGTAAAAGAACATCAGTCCCCTGACGAAGGGCTGGAGCGAGAAGCCCAATCCTCGGATAAAGTGGGGGATGAACACCACCCTCTCACCGAGTTGGGGCGCGGGGACGACCTGGCCCACCTCTGGAGCCAGATGGACAATGTCGGACGGGAGGTAGCCGACACGCTTCAGGTCCTCGATGTCATCGTTGGTGACGATGGAGGCCTCCCACTTGCCCTTAGCGCCAGATCTGGCCATGGCCAAATTGAGGGAGTGGCTGGGAAGGAAGTCTTGAGGAGAGGTGGTTTGGGGCGTTGGAGCTCTGTAGATTGGGAAAGCGATGGCAAGAGGAAGGAAAAGGCGTACAGAGGAAGTGGTGCTTGTGTCCCTTTCGTAGGCTACCATGATACCAAGGGTCGTTTTACTGCACCGCAGGCCTCGCCACTTCTTGATATAATCATGATGTTAAGTGTGAGTGGGTTAACCAAGATTATTGATCATATCCCTTGAAAAACTGGGCACGATCTCTGCCTTGATGGGACATGCTAAAGGAGGAGTTGCCTCGAACCGTGCATCGAGTTCTCACAATGTTCGATGTTTGAGACTGGTTGTGACCTTTTGCCGAAAGTTGTCACGCGAAGGCACTATTCACACTTGGGCGGTTGGCCTTCGAGGCTAAGTCATATCGATAATTCAGATTTCCGATATAACCCAGTTGAGCACATGGCCAAACTTAGCCAAGCAACTTTTGAAAGCTTGGCCGAGGTGGATTGCTCCAAACACACAGGGGGAAAAGAACTCACTAGCAAGCTAGAGACTTCAAGTGCGCGAACTCCGAGAGTTATGAGACATCGGCGTTTGAGGCTAGTTCTGGGGCTACTTTGGGAGTCCTGGACTAGGGGGTCCTCGGGCTGCTGAACTATCTCTTATGGTCCGGACAGGTGGGCTGCTATACAACTACCACAAGGCCGAGCTATGAGGCAACTCCGTGTCCGGACAGGAAACCCTCGAAGTCTTGGTGTGTCCTCCAAGTCAAGATAGAAGACTTGACATGTTTATTCCCTCGTTCTAACTGACCATGTGTAACCCTAATACCCCTGGTGTCTATATAAACCAAACGGTTTTAGTTGGTAGGGGCTAGAACAACAACCATCATCCTACTCATCTAGGGTTTAGTTCATCTGATCTCGTGGTAGATTAACTCCCTAATCATCCTATACACTTCAATATAATCAAGCGGGGCTTAGAGTTTTACCTCTTAGAGAGGGCCTGAACCTGGGTAAACATCGTGTCCTTCGTCCCTTGCTCCCCATTGATCTAAGATCCACAGCTCGGTACCCCCTACCTGGGATCCGCCCGTTTTGACACCGACAAGTAGCTAGTGCAGCCACAATACGAATGTGACTAACGGCGTGACTTGGATACTAGAGCAGGTCACGTGAGATCCATTTACAAATCCATAAAATACCCTCCCGCTAGATGGGGCGGTACCAAGCTTGGCTCGACCGAAATGATAGAGCTCGGGAGTAGCACCGGGCCTAGATGGCCGCCGAACTCTGGTGTGATGTGGCCCGAGTCAAGGCGGCGCTCACCCGATGCATTTTATAGATGAGGTGATGCAACATCAATTCCCTGAATGGTATAAACCTGTAAACGTCAAACACTACAACGAGACTACAGACCTGGCCGTGTGGATCAAAGACTTTCTTCTCCACATTCATATGGCTTGAGGGGATGACCTCGACGCCAAAAAATACTTGCCATTGAAGCTCAAAGGACCAGCCAGGCATTGGCTGAACAACCTCCCTGAAAATTCCATAGGGAGTTCGGAAGAGCTTGAGGATGCTTTCTGAGCTAACTTTCAAGGCACTTATGTCCGTCCTCCGGATGCTGATGACCTAAGTCATGTGGTCCAACAGCCGGGTGAGTTAGCCCAGCAGTTTTGGAATTGATTTTTGACCAAAAAGAACCAGATCATCGATTGTACGATGCCGAAGCTATAGCTGCATTTAAGCATAGTATCCGGGACAAATGGCTTGTGCACCATCTTGACCAAGATCAGCCGAGGACGATATTGGCACTTACCTCTCTCATGACCCACTTTTGTGTGGGGGAAGAAAGCTGGTTGGCTCGTAGAAGCGCCAACCCAGACACCCCGACACCTCGGAAGTCTGGGACGGAAACAGGAAACAACTGCGCAACAGAAATAAGCGTCGCCACAATGGCGGTGAAGCCAAAGACACGGCAGTGAATGCCGGATTTTGCGGCCCAAATCAGGACCGCGGAAAAATCCCTCCAAAGGGAACCAGGATGGACCCACCAAGTTGGACATAATCTTGGATAGGCCCTGCCAGATCCACAGCACCTCTGACAAGCCTGCCAACCACACCAACCGTAACTGTTGGGTGAGCAAATAGGCCGGCAAACTCATAGCAAAGGACACAAGCAAAAGCCCCCACGGCAAGGACAATGAGGCACCTCGCAGGCCAAACAATGGGGGCCAGAAACAATTTCCTCCTAAGGTAAAGATGGTGAATATGGTCTACGCCACCCATATACCCAAGAAGGAGAGGAAACGTGCACTTCGGGACGTCTACACCATAGAGCCTGTAGCCCCGAAATTTAGCCCATGGTCAGCATGCCCGATTACTTTCGACTGCAGGGACCATCCGACTAGTATCCCTCATGGAGGGTCGACGGCCCTGGTTCTTGACCCCATTATTGATGGGTACCACCTCACTAGAGTCCTCATGGACGAAGGTAGCAACCTCAATCTGATTTATTCAGATACAGTGAGGAAAATGGGTATTGACCCATCAAGGATCTAACCCAGTAACACTACCTTTAAAGGGGTAATCCCAGGCGTGGAAGCCCGCTCCTCTGGCACCCTGACCTTGGAAGTGCTGTTCGGCTCGCCGGATAACTTCTACGGTGAAGACTTGATCTTCGACGTTGTGCCTTTCCACAGTGGCTATCATGCACTCCTGGGCCGAACAGACTTTGCTCGTTTCAATGTTGTCCCCCACTATGCATACCTAAAGTTGAAGATGCCCAGACCCAAGGGTTTCATCACGGTCAATGGCAGCAGGGAGGACTCACTCCGTACCAATTGGTTTTTCGTGGTTATAGAGGCTTGCGGTAGTGGAACTTCTCATCTAGGGTTCTTTTTGGAGGTTTCCGTATTTATAAGATTTTTTGGCATCGGAAACAAGTTAGGGGGGTGCCCGAGGGGCCCACAAGACAAGGGGCGCGCCTCCTCATCAACTTCCTGGCCTAGCTCTTGTATTTTGGGGGTCTCTTTTGGTCCATAAAAAATCAACCGTAAATTTTCAGCCCATTCCGAGAACTTTTATTTCTGCACAAAAACGACACCATGGTAGTTCTGCTGAAAATAGTGTCAGTCCGGGTTAGTTCTAATAAAATCATACCAAAACTGTTGGGGATATTACTATTACGTATGACTCGCCTAGGAGGGGCCGGGTCACACCTACGATGAAGCCCACGAAGGCACTTGAAGATGACATCTCACTTAAAGGCCCAAGGCCCAGAGGCGATTTAAGGCCTTTAGAGATAAACCGCTATGTATACATAACTTGTATTGTAGGAAAGGAATAGAGAGAGACCGAGCCGGACACTATTTATGAACCAGCCGGGACTCTGTGAGCCGCTGGGCGTCGACCTCTGTATATAAAGGGACGACCCGGCGGCGGTTCAAGGCAAGTAAACATTAGATCGAGAACTAGTTCAAGCAGATTCGCTCCCTGGTTATCGATTCATAAGCAATCCCACCCAAAACTGGATCGTAGGCTTTTACCTTCACCGCAAGGGGCCGAACCAGTATAAACATCATGTCCTTTGTCCCGTTTAACCCCTTTAAGCTTCCTAGTTGTGATGGGTCCACGACTAAGTCCTTAAGCTAGGACATTTGACGTGATAATTCCACGACAGTTGGCGCCCACCGTGGGGCCAGCGCACGGTGGATTTGAGTTCTTGAAGGGCAGGTTCGAAGGGCTCAAGGAATACGCTGTGGGCTGAATGACCAAGAGTCGTCACGGCAAGCTCTACATTGACGACGCAGGATGGGGCCCCGACGCCGACTCAATCGAGTACGGGTACCGGGTCCCCTTCGACAGAATCCACGTATTCATCAGTAAGATCAGTGAGCCGGGCCCTGAGCCAGACATCTGCACCGACATCATCAAGATAGCTCAGCGTGCAAGACCCGCCCGGGCTCAATCCGCCGTGAGGCATGCCTTCATGGGATGCATCCATGGAGGGGAATTTTCTGAAGGATCTATTTCCAACGGTGAGACGGCCATCTACTCGGATGGTGAGTCGTCCACAGGTGAGACAGATTCGTTCTATCAACTGCAAGATGGCGGGCTTGGGGGTTGTTCCGATGGCAGCAGTATTCCGGACCCCTTTAAGCCGCCAAGCAAAGTCGGAATCTTCATGGCAGGTACCCAACCTACGTTAAATTCATCAACTGCGGCAACAATGACCTCCGAGACAGCGGCAGCCGGGGCAGGAGGCCCTGTGCGCTCATCGGCTCAGGTGTTGATGGATCTCATGGACAAGTTAACGACCCTATTAACCGCCATGGTCAACCCGGCGGATCAAGCTCAACATGATGCGGAGGTGGCACAGTTGAAGCCTTATATAACACATGCTAAAGAATACGGCGGCGGAAGACGTCAAGATGACCGCTGGGCAGGCGGCTCTAGATGCCTAGCACAGCAAATTCAGTCACAGGCTTTCCAGCTCACAATGGAGCAAAACGCATCAAATGAGGTTATGAGGAGAAGGTACCAGAAGGCTCAATCTCATATGCCTCTGGTTTATGATACTAGGAACCTTTTCCAGACACCCGGAGTAGGACCCAGTAACCCGCCGAGAGTAGACCGGGTCACAATACCCGAGATCAACACGCCGATTCAGCCACAGGTTATGGGACCCCCACGTCTGAGTACTGCTTCACCTCCTTATGTGCCAACACCACCGGGTCATTATTCTAACCCGCTGGAGAACATGATCGCGGTGGCAGCACAACTGGCGGCTCTCCCAGCTGATGGTGATTCACCAACGGCGGTTGAAGCATGAAGGGTCAGAGCTCTTCTTCATACAGCCTTAGCACAGCAGGAGGCATACTCTTACAGTAGAGACAGGATTCATTCAACCCCACGTCTGAGCCGGAGCAACAGTTATAGCAGGCACTTAGATTCACCGGCCGTTTCAAGCAATGCCCAGCGCTGCGATCAACCATGCGGGTATGGCCCGGCTCGGGGTGGGGCTCCTAATGTGCATAATCAAGACAGAGTGCGCCAGCAAATTGAGCAGGCGGCTCAGCAGGCAGCAGAAATAGCAGCTCAACAGGCGGCTCAGTAGGCGGCTTATCAACCCCTGCCGGTTTATCCGACAGCATCAGTTGAGGCAGGCCTAGTCACCAGGACCGGGGGTGTACCTTGTTTGGTGCCGACTCTGCATAACGAGCGTTTGCCCAAGGATTTAAGGGGCCTCGTAAGGTACCTAATTATAGGGCCGATTTACAGCCTGCGGCGTGGATCGAGAGTTATGAGATGGCCATGGAATTATTGGAAGTTAGTGATGCTGCAATGGCCAAGTACTTCACCATGATGCTGGATGGAACAGCTCGTAATTGGTTGAAAGCGTTGCCACCTAATTCCATTTGTTCCTAGGCAGAGTTAAAGGAGAAGTTTATCTAGAACTTTAAAGATACATGTAAGCAGCCCATGTCGATTGTGGACTTGACTAGTTGCAAGCAACGGGAGGGGGAGTCCATGACCCATTGGGTGCGCCGGGTTAAGGAGATAATACATTCCTCTGATAAGATGGATGTCGGTTCTGCAATATTGATGTTAGAGCAAAATTGATGTTTTAAGCCTCTGAAGATGAAGCTGGGGCGACTCAAGCGTGAGTGTTCTGACATGGGCCAGCTGATGGCGGCTCTCGTCAAATATGTTGACTCTGATAGTACCAAGGATCCCGAGTCTGACGATGAGAAGGCAGGGAAGGGAAAGAAGGGCAGCAACGCTAAGGGTCCTCAGCCTAGCCCAGCAAATCAAGGCGGCAACAATAAACGTAAGGCGGATGGTAGCTTAGAGTTTGTGGCTAACACCAATGCATAGGGCAACAATCAGCAGCTTAAGGGGAGGCCACCTCCATTATCTGGCGGGTCAGGTCCTACTCTTGAACAACTGTTAAATGAACCCTGCTCGAAGCACGACACTGAAGATAAGCCAGCTACTCACCTGTGGAAGGATTGCATTATTATGAAGGCTTTCAAGAATTCCAACATATTCAATGGTAATCATGGGCCGGGCGGCGGTTCAGGAGGCGGTGGCTTTCATGGACTAAACAATGGAGGTGGCGGGTCTGGTTCCGGCTTTCAGGGCCACCAGAATAATCAAGGCAATTTCAATCAAGGTGGTCAAGGCAGCTACGATCAACCATCTGGCCAGGGGGGTCAGCAACAGCAGCAGCAGTCTGGCTATCAGAGTCATCCAAAGCAATTGAACAGTGGGCAGTATCATGTTTTCACAACAAGTTTATGTAAGCGGGATCAGAAGCTTCACAAGAGGGCAGTGAACACCGTTGAGCCGGCAGTTCCTCGATACTTGCGATGGTCTGAGCAGCCCATTACATGGAGTCGGGAGGATCACCCGCCCCGGGTTCACATCCGGGTCACATGGCTTTGGTGGTAGCACCTCAAGTTGAGGGGTACAAGTTCACTAAGATACTCATGGGTGGAGGCAGCAACATCAATATCCTTTATTATGAGACCTTCCGTCGTATGGGGTTAAAAGATAAAAATCTTAAGTAGTCCAATACTGTTTTCACGGCGTAGTTACTCGTAAGTCGGCATACCCAGTGGGCAAGATCAAGCTGGAGTTAGCCTTTGGATATTAGTATGATTCCAGGGCCGAGAAATTAACTTTTGAGGTGGTCAAGATTAGGAGCATGTATCATGCTCTGTTTGGGCGACCGGCTTACGCCATGTTTATGGCACGACCATGTTATGTTTATCTGTAGCTGAAGATGTCGGGTCATAAAGGGACCATTACGGTTCATGGCAGTCGAAAGGTGGCTCGGGAGTGCGAGGAAGGCGATGCGGCTTATGCTGAGTCGGCCTGTGCTACAAAAGAGTTAAAGTATTATAAGGACAATGTTGATCCGGCACACATGACATCCTTGAAGAAGCCCACCATGGAGCATGAACCGGAGATGAAGTTTAAATCGGCTGAGGACACCAAGATGGTTGATTTTGTTCCTGGCGATTCATCTAAACAGTTCAGTATCAGTGCCAATCTGGATCCCAAATAGGAAAGCACGCTCATCGAGTTCATCCGTGAGAATCGGGACATCTTCGCATGGAAGCCTTCTGACATGCCGGGTGTACCAAGAGAAATCACTGAGCACAGTCTCAATATTGATCCTAAGTATAAGCCGGTCAAGCAGTTTCTTCGGCAGTTTAACAAGGAGAGGCACAAGGCCATTGGTGAGGAGGTGGCCCGGCTCTTGGAAGCCGAGTTCATTATTAAAGTATTCCATCCTGAATGGTTGGCTAACCCGGTGCTAGTGCTCAAGAAGAATGGCACTTGGCGCATGTGTGTGGGTTACACGGACTTGAACAAGGCTTGTCCGGCTGATCCCTTTGCTCTCCCGCGTATTGATCAAATCATTGATGCTACGACGGGATGTGAGCGTCTGAGTTTTTTGCATGCTTATTCTGGATATCATCAGATCAAGATGGCGGTTAAGGACAAGGAAAAGATGGTGTTCATTACTCCCCTTGGAGCCTTCTGCTATGTTTCTAAGCCTTTTGGGCTCAAGAGTGCCCAGGTGACTTATTAGCGTTGCGTGCAGAATTGCCTTCATACTCAGATTGGCCATAATGTGCATGCTTATGTGGATGATATTGTGGTGAAGTCCAGAGAGAAGGAAACGCTGATAGATGATCTCAAGGAGACCTTTGATAACCCCCGGGTTTACAATATGATGCTTAACATGGCAAAGTGTGTCTTTGGTGTGCCAGCAGGCAAACTTTTGGGATTTCTGGTTTCTAACAGAGGCATTGAGGCTAACCCGGAGAAGATCAAGGCTATCACCTCTTTGGCAAAACCCAAGTGTATCAATGATGTTCAGTGTTTGGCAGGTCATATTGCTGCTTTAAGCCGGTTCATAAGTCGGTTAGGTGAGAAGGCCATACCACTGTATCAGATGTTGAAGAAGACAGATGACTTTGTCTGGAGTGATGCTGCTAACGTTGCCTTTGACGATTTGAAGAGACAATTGGTTGAGCCGCCGGTCCTTGCTGCTCCCATTGATAAGGAGCCATTGCTGTTATATGTGGCTGCTAATGCACGTGATGTCAATGTGGCCATTGTGGTGGAGCGTAAGGAGTCTGGTAAGGAATATCCGGTTCAACGGCCGGTTTACTATATCAGTGAGGTGCTTATTGAGTCCGAACAGAGGTACCCACATTGGCAGAAGCTTGTTTATGGGGTGTTCATGGCTAGCCGGAAGCTTAAGCAGTATTTCCTGTGTCATCCCATCACTATGGTCAGTTCTGCTCCTTTGGGGGATATCATCCAGAACAGAGAGGCTACAGGACGAGTCGCCAAGTGGGCCATTGAGCTTGGTCCTCATGGTTTAAAATATGTGCCTCGTACTGTTATCAAGTCTCAAGCACTGGTGGATTTCATCAACAATTGGACAAAGTTGCAGGCACCTGAAGAGAAGCCAGATAACACATACTGGACAATTCACTTCGATGGATCCAGGCAATTGGAAGGCTCAGGGGCTGGAGTTGTTTTGGCTTCCCCTTGAGGTGGCAAACTTTGTTATGTGCTAAGGTTGATGTTTCCCTGTACTAACAATGCAGCTGAGTATGAGGCTTTGCTCCATGGTCGGATGGCTAAAGAGATGAATTTAATCCAGGTAAGGTGCTTCGGCGACTCAGATTTGGTAGCTCAACAAGTCTCAGGCAAGTGGGATTCCAAAGATCCTCTCATGGCGGCTTATCACCATGAAGTTGATGTTGTGGCTGGACACTTCAAGGGTTATCAAGTGGAGCACATCGAACGCAGGAAGAATGAGGCGGCCGATGCTCTAAGCCAGCTTGGATCTCAAGGTAAACCGGTACCCCCGAATACTTTTTTGGATGTTTTGCATAATCCTTCTATCAAGTTACCTACAGAGGAAGACTTGGTTGTGCCTAACCCGGAGGTACAGTTGGTGGCGGCTCTTCATGTCATCCCAGATTGGACAGTGCCATACTTGGCTTACATGACCCGAGGATAATTGCCTGAGGATGAAACCTTGGCTAGATAGATAACCCGGCGGTCTAAGTCAATGACGATTACCAATGGCGACTTACATCATCGCAGTGTCACTGGGGCATTTCAACGTTGTGTATCTCCTGAAGAAGGCCAAGAGATTCTTCCTGAAATTCATGAAGGAGATTGCGGCCATCACGCCGGTTCAAAGTCCCTTATGGCCAAGGCTTTCCATCACGGATTTTATTGGCTAACGGCTCATGTTGATGCAGAAGATCTGGTTAGTAAATGTGACGGGTGTCAGAAATTTTCACGGCGAGCTCATGTGCCGGCTCAAGAGTTGAGGATGATACCAATTACTTGGCCGTTTGCTGTGTGGGGGCTTGACATGGTTGGGCCTTTCAAAAGATCCAAAGATAAAAAGACTCAACTTTTGGTGGCAGTGGATAAATTCACAAAGTGGGTGGAAGCAGAGCCGGTTAGTAAGTGTGACGCGGCGATGGTGGTTCAATTCATGAAAAAGGTGATTTTCCGTTTTGGTTTCCCCCATAGCATCATAACTGATAATGGCACTAACTTGTCCAAGGGGGCTATGGAGGAGTTCTGTCAATGTGAGCATATCCGGCTTGATGTCTCATCAGTGGCTCACCCCCAATCTAATGGTCAAGCAGAAAGAGCCAATCAGGAGATTTTGAAGGGTATCAGGCCCTGGCTTTTATTTCCTTTGTAATGAACACCGGGTTGTTGGGTGAAGGAGTTACCGTCAGTGTTATGGAGCATCAATACTACCCCCAACAGATCTACGGGTTATACCCCTTTCTTTATGGTTTATGGAGCAGAGGCGGTTCTTCCTAGTGACATCCGCCATGACTCACCCCGAGTGGAGGCTTACGTGGAAGCTAAAATTGAGCAAGCACGTCGGGAGGCACTTGACCTGTTGGATGAAAATCGTGACTTGGCAGCAGCCCGCTCGGTGATTTACCAACAGGACCTGCGGCGTTATCACAGCCGCCGGGTTAAATCCAGAACCTTTCAAGAAGGTGACTTGGTTCTCCGGCTCATCCAAGATCAGACTGATGCACACAAGTTATCCCCACCTTGGGAAGGGCCCTTTGTGGTCAGCAAGAATTTAAACAACGGGTCATACTACCTTATCGATGTTCAAGAGTGCAAAGACTCACGTAAGTCGGAGAAGGAGACCCGCCGGCTGTGGAATATAGCTCATCCTCGGCCTTACAACACTTGAGCCACCGGATCTCATGATGTACATATCTTGGTGATGTATATATTATCAATAATAAAGCAAGACCTCTATCCTTTTCATCCCCAAAGATCATATGTCTTCATTGTCATAATTTCAAAAAGACCATTGGGGGCTGATCATATTCGAATCTAGCTTAACTCCTTTGGCACAGCTTCCTGATCATATTCGAATCACAGCTGTTCAAACAAACTTGATCATTTGGGGGCTGGGTCGTATTCGAATCATAGCTTAACCCCTTTTGGTCCGACTCCAATCGTATTCGAATCAAAGTCGTTAAATATTCTCAAGGTCACTTGGGGGCTTCCTATTCAAACATAGGTCGTATTCGAACCAAAGAAAACATAGTTGTCGATACCCACTTGATCGGCGCAATGCCAAAACCCACTTCGGGCTTCTTGACTGTATTCGAATCATAGCTTAACCCCTCTTGGGTCCGACCCAGATCGTATTCGAATCAGAGTCGTTAAATATTCTCAAGGTCATTTGGAGGCTTCCTGTTCAAACATAGGTCATATTCGAACCAAAGAGAACATAGCTGTCGGTACCCTCTTGATCAGCGCAATGCCAAAGCCACTGGGGGCTACATGGTCGTATTCGAACTTTGGGACGGTTTACTGGTCGTATTCGAATCAGAAGCTTTAAATTGTCTCTGTTCTTTTTTGCTTAAGTCTTTTTTGAAAGCACTCTTTGGATTTGTCTTGAGACCTTTTCTATGTTCATGTTCTAAAGGCATATAAGGTGTCTATTTGAGCCGGCTTGACTTTGAACAATCAGTCGCCAGGCGGGTGACAACACTCCAATTGAAGTCATGACTTCTAAAGAGAATCATCACCCCTACTGTACAGGTCAGATAAACCGGAGTAAAATATTTTCGACATCTCACGTATGATGTTATCAGTTATATTGAAAGTTCTGATTCTCATCAGAGTTATTCATGATTCATGTTTCACATTTATAATTATGTGGGATAATTATGACCCGCCTTGCGGTAAGCCGCTGAGGGTCTCTGTGATCTACCTCTGTGCAGGATAGATTGCAGGCTTTCTTATGCACAAGGAAAAGACAAAAGTGTAAGACGGAGTAAATATATGATGGCGGCTTAAAAAAGTGTTAAGGCATCAAAACATGCATGAAGGCACGGCACGACAAAGTCATTTCTACTCCTATTACATGACTCCCCGAGTCAAAATGATTAACATTGCTTTTCAGTAAAGATTGCAAGTATGAGACGCCCAGCGGGTCAATTCTCTTGATGGTCTGAAGCGTCCGGATCAACCCTTTCCACTTCTTCGTCATGTTCCTGGTCCTGGAAGGTTGATGACGACCATTCAATGCCACTCAAAGCTTTAAATTCGGCTTTGTCATCAAATAATCCGGCTGGGTCAACCTCAGGGGCGAAGGTATGCTTACGAGTTGGTGGAATCAAACTTGTCAGGGTATATTGTGGTGTTGGGATTCTCTGGTTCTATGCATCATAACCCGTCTGGTACTTGGAGAGATCCGCTTCTTCAGTAATCAAAGTGGCCACAGGGCGTATTGCCTTCACGTGAGTAGCAAAATCTTCCTGTTCAAAGGGTGCACCATCTTATTTTAGGCTCGGATACCCGATAGCAATGTCAGCCGGGTCTAGTTCCGGAAGCCAAGCTTTGGTCTGGCTTAATGCAGCTACAGCTCCGGCTCTCGCAGACGATTGCTTCAGTTCAGTAATCTGTTGGGGCAGCACAAAAAGCTTCCTTAGCATATCCGCCAAAAGTGTGGGAACTTCATTGGACATGGACACGGTGGCTAGGGCATGCTGAGACCCGGTGTAGAGTTGCTCCACCAGTGTATAAACCACCTTCAGCTTTACCAAAAAGTCCTGGTTCAGATTTGAGCTCATGGGGCCTGCATAGCAATGTCAGGTGCGTTAAAGAACAAATTTATATGATAATTGAAAAGTATACAGTATTTATAACTTGCAGGGCTACTTACCAAAGATTGCGGTAACCATCTAGGACACAAGGTGTTTCAAGCCGGACAATTCATGGTTGCCTTTTCAAGAGCCACCTCTGAATTGTCAGCTTGTTGGGTTAAGGCCTTCTTTTCATCATCCCAAGTCTTTCTCTCCGCCTCAAAGTCGGCCTTCAGCTTCTCTTGTTCAGATACACTGAATTCAAACATGGAGTTGGCCCTTTGGGTTTCTGTTTCTTGTGATTGCAGGCGGTTCTTTAAATCGGCGATTTTTGTTTGCAATTGACTGGTGGCAACCTGCACAAATACCAGATCAAAGTCATGATTATTAGCATATTATATTCAAGTCCCAAGCACCTTGCAAGCAAGACTGCTTAGCACTTGGGGGCTAATGTCTATCGTGGAAGTCTATTTATAATGGCGGTTCATAAGATTGGCGATTCACAAAATTAAAGTCCCAAGCACTTTGCAAGCAAGACTACTTGGCACTAGGGGGCTAATGCATATTGCAGTTCAAACTATGCAGTTAATATGTTCTACACAAGCATGTGAAGGACCAGCTCATTCACTTTTGATTAAACCAACCCTTGGGGGCTACGGGTTAAAGCCGGATTATTACAGGTTTTTTAATCTAAAGACATTTTTTTATTTGTCTAACGTTTTCTAAAGTCCACAGCATATTCATCATAAGCAGTAGACTTGGGGGATGGCATAATGAGAATGATTCAGAGGAAAGAGGAGATCATACCTCAAACTTTTGATGCATCTGCTTCACCATGTCGATTTCAACGTCGCGGCTACTGTGCACTTGGCTGAGATAGCCAGACAAAACATCCCCGGCACTCATGTGAGAGTAATCCGTAAGGTCAAATCTGACCTTACAGTGTTCCAGGAGTTCTTCTTTGGCACTGCATTTGGCAAGTACAGTAGGCCTTCCCGGCTCAGTGTAATTGGTCTTGGTAATTTCGACATCAACTTCTTGAGGGTCGATTGTCTTGGCTGGGCTCGAGA
This sequence comes from Triticum aestivum, assembly GCF_018294505.1. NCBI lineage: Eukaryota > Viridiplantae > Streptophyta > Magnoliopsida > Poales > Poaceae > Triticum > Triticum aestivum. The sequence continues at coordinate 495,297,261 of NC_057804.1, forward strand.
TTTCAGGCTTTACAGAACCATCAAGAGTTTGCTCGGCAGGCGGGTCAGCTGCTAAGGTTGGTGGTTCAGACGCTGGTTCAAGCAGTGGCTCAGTAGCAGAAGTTTCCGCTACGACCGTCTGAGGTGTCGGTTCTTTGAGAATTGGCTCATCAACCGACTTGTCCTTCTTGGCCTTCTTGCTAACATTTGCTTTGCCGCTACATAAAGATCAAAAGGTCAGTATAAGCATAAAAATTCAAAGTACAAGATAATTAAAGTCATCATTACCCTGGAGTGGTCTTGAAAGCCGGTAAGTTAGATTGAATTGAGTCACCGGAAGAAGGAGAGGTTTCCTAGTAATTCGAATCAGAAGGATTCAGTGGCTGACGAGTGAGATCCGCCAAAGGATAAGAGGAATCTAAGACGGAGATGACCTCATTCCGACGTTTTCTTGGTGTATTGGGTAATCGGAGGAGAGTTCCGCGTCTTTCGTGGTCCGGGTCTGCCTCTGGCTCTCATGAATCTGTCGCTTCAAAAGAAATTGATGATCTTGATAAGCTAAGGGATGTGAAAATCTTACTTTCCGGGTTACTTGGCGGAGTTTTTGGCGCGGCAAAGGCTCCGAGTCAGAGGAAATAATAGTTACCTCTTCTTCCACCCCACGACTCGTGCTCGTGTCATCCTGATCATAATCAGTATCAATAAGGTAATTAAAAAATGAGCCAAGGGAGTCAAGGGCTACCTCCAACTCAGAAGAATCATCTAGCCGAAGCTGCTCAGAAGCATTGGGTTTGTTTCCGCGCCTTTTTGCGGTGGCTCTCTTGGCGGCTCTCTTGGCCTTCCTGTATCTTTTTGCGGCCTCATGATCATATTTGACTTTCCAGAATTTTTCATTAGCCTGCAAAGTCAGCGAAAATTTGAGTACCGATGAAACATCAACATTGGAAATGATTTATTCAGATTGGTGACTTACCGCTGGAGCCGGGTTGGTTGCGCAGAAAGGGCTTAAGCCCACCTTGCCGCAGTCTATTAAGCTTTCATTAAGGAGACACTTGGTCATATCATTGACGACATGATCAGGCAGATTGTCAGGGTTGTGTCGCTGAGGGTCATCTTTCTTGCCTGAGTAATTGCACATTGAACCAGGGCGGCGGCTTAATGGAATAATCCGCCAGGCGTGCCAGACCTGGACCAAGTCGATGCCGTTTAACCCATTCCCCAGAAGAGCTTTGATTTGGGTCAAAGTGGGGGCGAGTGTTTTGCGTTCGGCGGGTGTTATCTTGTTAGGCAGTGGGTGATTGGAATCCAGACGCAAGGCGCAAAACCCAGGCAAAGGATTCTCAACAGCCGGGGAGGTTTCTTGGCAATAAAACCATGTTTGGTTCCAGTCGTTTGGATGACTCGGCGGATTGGCATAAGGAAAAATGACGTCTCTCCGTTGCTGGATTGAGACGCCGCCAAGTTCCAAGCTCTGTCAGCTGGCACATTCATTTTGGCGGTTTAAGTAAAATAACTCTCTGAAGAGTAGCAGGTTGGGTTCTTCCCCAAGATACACCTCGCTGAACACTTGAAAATGGCAGATATTAGACACGGAATTGGGTCCGATGTCATGAGGGCAGAGGTCGAAGAAATGCAGGAGGTCTCTAAAGAATTTTGAGTCGGGTGGTGAGAAACCCCGGTTCATATGATCCGAGAAAACAATCACCTCCCCTTCCTTGGGTTGAGGTCTCTCTTCTGTCAGATCAGGAGCACGGTAAGACATGACATCCCTTTTTGGAAGATAACCAACTTTCAAAAAATCTTCGAGAGTCTGCTCGGTAACGATGGATGGGACCCAGTTGCATGAGGTGCTTGTCTTAGGTTCCATGGTGATGAAAGCCTAGGAAAGGATAAAATTTCCGGTTCAAGTTTAAGTCGAAGAAAATGTCAATATTCAAGATGGTGGCTTATCTAGGGGACTAATGGTATGAGGATAATTATGACAGATTCTTTAAGTCACCATAAGCATCATTGACAGTTCAGTTATTGAAGTCGCCGTGGGCGGTCAAGATTATCAACTAAAGCATTATCTTCTAAGCCGGTGATAAGAGTCGCCAAGGCTAGGGGCATCTAACAGATACAGATTTTTCCCTGAGTGTGGCATAAACAAGTTTCACAATGTGCAGTTGCTATTTTGGATCAAATAGCTGTTCAGAAAAGAAAATATTCTAGACCTAAAAACAAAGTACAGATGAGTTCATCAGTTCTAAGAAGGCCTCTTTGCAATATAAAGGGGTTTGCTGATATTAAAAAAGCGTGTGAAACAGTTATCTCATAAGTTTTACACTATTCTTGGATCAGAGGAGGCTGCAGTGTTAGAACTACGAAGAACCGAGATGCATAGCAAAGAACACAAGAAGAACCTACAAACCCTAATGCAGATCTGGAGTAGGGGAAGAAGAAAGCTTACGGCTGCATGGTTACTGTGGAGGTTCGCCGCCGTTCTCTGGACAGACTCAGGTCGATGCAGCGGCCAAGGTCGACAAAGATGAGGGGCGTGGTGGCGGCGGAGCTCGAGTAGCAGTACGTAGGATGCGCCAGGAAGAAGATGCGGAAAGGAGAAGAATGAGAAAGGACCCGGTCTGGTCTATTTATAAGGGAAAACTGATGACTGGGCGCGAAAAACGAGGAGGCCAAAGACATAAGTTATCCAATTACAAGGACACCTCGATTTCTGGGATAGACTTTAAGATAAGGATTCGTTGAGATATATTGGATAAAGCATAAATTGATGATGGATGACGTCATGGCGGGTTATCCCAAATCTGGAGGATGACGTCACGGTGGGTTAAGTTATCACACAAGCAGGGAGCACAAGATTTTTCTTAAATATTGAAGATTGACATGAACCAGATCAAATCAATCTGGGGCCTAATGTTGGGGATATGACTATTACGTATGACCCGCCCAGGAGGGGCCGGGTCACACCTACGATGAAGCCCACGAAGACACTTGAAGATGACGGCTCGCTTAAAGGCCCAAGGTCCAGAGGCGATTTAAGGCCTGTAGAGATAAACCGCTATGTATACATAACTTGTATTGTAGGAAAGGAATTGAGAGAGAGACCGAGCCGGACACTGTTTATGAACTCGCCGGGACTTTGTGAGCCACTGGGCGTCGACCTCTGTGTATAAAGGGACGACCCGGCGGCGGTTCAAGGCAAGTAAACATCAGATCGAGAACTAGGTCAAGCGGATTTGCCCCTAGTTATCAATTCATAAGCAATCCCACCCAAAACTGGATCATAGGCTTTTACCTTCACCGCAAGGGGCCGAACCAGTATAAACCTCATGTCCTTTGTCCCGTTTAACCCCTTCAAGCTTCCTAGTTGCGATGGCTCCATGACTAAGTCCTTATGCTAGGACATCTGACGTGACAATTCCATGACAAAAACCATATAAAATTGTTGTAAACATGGCATGAATACTTCATAAATTATAGATACATTGGAGACGCATCACCTCGTAAGCACAATTTCACACTCAAAATACCATGGGTAGCTGTGGGGCCCAATTAAATTAAACGCCAAGTGTTTGGCTCAACCAAGCTATGGTCACAAACGTCTTCGGACGTCAACATGTACCATCTAGGACCTATCCGGCATTAAGCTAGAACAACACGGTGACTTCTCAAGACTCTTTATCAAGGGCCCATCGGCCGATTATCATCCCCCTTCACGGAGTTCTGCTTCCCAATAGAAGCAAAGGCGCAGACGTGTAGATGGGCACAGTAGGGGCATCAACCCACGCATCAAGGCCCTGTGTAAACCTTTCATCTATAAAACCTTTTTCCTACAAAGTATCTATAATAGTTGCTTCGGCAGTTCGAATTGTACGGCTAGACGTCATGATCTCATTGGAAATAAGTACCACCTTTTATGGACCTCTCGTGGTCATCTTTATTGCACTTTTTTCCCGCTCTTCCACGCCGCCATAAAATAGTTCCACACACATTTTCTCTAAGATGCAATTGGCTAATAGACCGGGGGCTTGATTGTAATACTCGCCCTATGCATCAAGTCTGGCACTATCCTTTCTCTATGTGTTCGACGTGTCGGATATTGCATTATATGAATCGGTTCTGAATTATGTCTTGGGTCAATATTTGGGTTATCCGGCTCCTGTGGTTACCTTCTTACGTTCCGCATGTTTGGCTAAGAAGGTAAAGGGAGAACCACTGTGAGTGTACTTCTGGCTAGCCCAGTTAAGTACCTTAGTGGAGAAAGCCGAAAACTAACTGTCATAATAAGCGAGAACTGGTCAGCGATCCGATGACAAGTGTCAACTAAAAATTGATGGCGATTATCCCGTGTTACGAAGGGTTTGTCTTTGCACAAACCACATGATAAAGGTATATACCTCGGCTCTCCCAAACATCACAAGACACTGGCCACTAGTCACTAGCCCCCATAGTCAAGCTCCTATGGCTAAGTGAAGGTAATAAAGCCACGTAGTCCAATTGCCTTGTTTCCCTCACGCACTACCACCTTAGAGCACCAAGACGTTAGCTAAGGGTCACAATGCAGAGGACGAAACACCCCCCATAGCATCTACATGGGGCCTGAAGCCGATGACTGGCAACTTTCAGATTAAAAATGGACGAACAGGAGTCAAATAAAATTAAAAAGATACAAGTATGATAAACCATACAAAATAGCTGCATTATAAAGCAAAAGGTCCAATTGACATTTAACACATGATAGTATGCTCATTCAAGGATTACATTTTTTCTGGACACTGGTCCTCTATCACCCAAGCACCATCCATCACGATGAGGAAATACTGCTTGGGACGTCGGTGCTCCTTTCCAGCAGGCGGGGGACTGGTAGCAATCTCGACCAGCTTGATCTTGGGCTAGTGCACCATGGTCTTCATGAAGGCCATCTGAGCTCCCTTGATGCAGATGGAGCGCTTAACAAACATCCACCTAGGAAGCAACGTCACATAGCTTCTGCACCAGGCCGAAGTAGCTACTCGGTATTGGTTCTGAAGGCCACAACCGGGCACAAAGGTCCTTGATGGCTGGCTCCACCATCTGGTGCAGTTCCATCAGCTGCTTCATTTGATTACTCAGGACAGGATGGTGTTTGGGTGCCTAGAACTGCATCCAGAACAACTTGTGCTCGGCATCACCCTTCTGAGCTGCATAATGCCTTGTTGCGTCCGCTACAATCCTCGGGAGCTCCACAAATGTGCCTGAGGAACGCCACACTCGTGTGAGCAATGCGAAGCTTTGACTGCCAAAGACACTCTGAAGTAAGTATGGCTTACCATCGGCAATTTGCTTTACTTGGTGGACCTCTTCCCGGGCGCCCCGCGTCTCCGTCCTCACCTCTTGGATATCCTTCTTCACCTTGGATAGCTTGGTGGCCTAACCCTTATTATTCTGCTCAAGGTCCTCACATTTAGTGACGGCATCCTTGATCTCCTGTTACACTCCGGTCACTCTGGCCTCGTGCTTCTCACTGACGGTTTTCAACGTCTTGAGTTTAGCGGCTGCTAGCTCGGCCGCCGCCTTCTGTTCGGCCGCCTCTTCCTTGGACTTCTTCAGCTTGGCCTTGAGGCCCTCGACCTCCATGGCGACAGCTGCAATCATAATTCAACAATTCTTTCTTAGGGACAACCCCGAATACCTTGCTCGATAAGCAAAATACAAATTACCACGTCTCGACCAGACTAACCTTGCGCTTCATAAAACCGCTTGTTGATAAGGTCGAGCTCCTCATCAGAGCTTTTCAGCTTCTGATTCATTTCGGCTAGCGTCGTGGCATTGGCAGCAGCCGCCGAAGACGAGGCCTATAACAAACAGTTCAAATCATTTAGACTCCCAATTTGCTGAATTTCGATCCTCCGCCAGGTTTTCTCAAACCTGGCAAAGAATCGGGGGCTACATTTAAAAGTTTTGACTATCATAAGAAATCTCCGACTATTCGATCCCTGTATGAGTCTTTTCAAACTCACATGGGGCTCGGGGGCTGCTATATATACAGGATTGCATAATCTTACTTAAAAAATTATTTTATGAAAAGAATCTTACATTGCTTACCTCAAGGCCCGTCAGGAGGCCGCCAAAAGCTTCCTTCAGTCCGATGTTAATGGACCGAATGCTTTGTAAAACCATGACCATTAGGAAGTGGTGTTCTTCAGTGATAGAGGAGCTATTCAAAGCCTCCTCCATCACGACCGGCCACTCGGCTGCGACCCGATCTCCAGTGTTCAGCGCGGGCGGCTGGGCCCCGGTCCCACCTTCCGTTGAGGGCGGGTTGGACGACTCTGAAGGCCTTGGGGGCTCCGGAACTGTCTTCAGGGAGGGCTCATATTAACCATGCTCTCCCTCTTTATTCCCCAAGAGGGATCCCCCCTCCTGGTCCTTGGCGACCAAGGTGTTAACCTCGGCCATGATGTCATCACCACCGCCCCCTGTGTCCGGACCGGGAGGGGTCTTTCAGGACAGCACCTGTCGGGTCTCCCTGATGACCGGAGGAGGCGTGGAGCGCGACGCAGTCCCATTCTCCACCAGTTCGGCCGGCAGAGAAGTCCCCTCTAAGAATTGATCAGTGGGGAAGTCACGCGGTGGGCTGTAACATGAAGTACACTTATTCTATTAGTAATAGACTAATGAAATGAGCACCTGGAGAATCTCCGGATTCATACCTTTCGGCGGGGGGCTTGACCCTGGGGTTCCTGTTCGAAACCTCTTCAAACACCGCAGACTCCTCATCGGAACCCGAGCTGTCATCAGGCATGACCAACTTGGGCCTGCAGTGCATCTTCGGGGCGTGGGGAGGCTGCTCCTCCTCAATGTCGTCCGGCGCTGCCCTCTTCCTCGTGCGGGAGGAGTCGCTCTCCTCCTCGTCCTCTTCCTGCTCCCCCTCATGACAGAAGGGAGCCTGGGTATCCCCGTACTTGGCGTCCGGATTAACTCTTGGGCAGAGGCCTTCCCTGGCCTCCTCACCTCGTTCTTCTTCTTCTCTTCTTCTTTGGCACATTGTATGGCGCCACGGTCAGCATCTCCTCTAGCAGGGCCGACCTGGGGTGTTCGGGCAGCAGGACTAGATCGTTGATCTGCTTGGCCTTCTCAAGCCAGCCCTGGGGGATAAGAGAGCAAGGGTTAACTCTCCCGCAGAAATATAAACATCCGAACATAGAATGGATAAAAACTTCATTACCTCCCAAGGGGGATGCGCGGCTTCGAGGTCAATGTCCTCCTCCTTGGCCGGCCACTCCTTCTGTGGCTTGAATAGCACCTTCCACAGCTTCTCGTGGGTGGTGTCGTAGAAGTGGAGCATGGTGATAGGGTCTTCGGGCTTGTGAGCCCACATTGGGGCGTCCTGTTGCTGACAGGGGAGGAGGTGGCGGTAGAGCATCACTTGAACCACATTGGTCTGCTTGGCCCCCGCCTTTTTCATGCTGAAGATATGCTTTTGTAGCAACTCCACATCAGTGCGTGACCCCTAGTCATGGCCCTTCTTGGTCCATGAGGTTAGCCTCGCGAGGGGTCCGGGTCTGAATTCGGTAGCCACCGCCCAGGCCGCGTCACGTGGCTCTGTGATGTAGAACCATTCCTTCTGTGAGGCTTTGACAGTGTCTATGAATGTGCCCTCCAGCCACTCGACCTAGGCGAGCTTGCTGATCACCCCCCCTGTAGTCTACCAGCTAGCCGTCGATGATCTTCTCCTGGACGTTGAAAACTTTCAGCCACAAGCCAAAGTGTGGTTGTACCCAAAGAAAGGCCTCGCAGACGACGATGAAGCTCGAGATGTGGAGAAAGGAGTTCGGGGCTAGATCGTAAAAGTCTGGCCCGTAAAAGAACATCAGTCCCCTGACGAAGGGGTGGAGCGAGAAGCCCAATCCTCGGATAAAGTGGGGAACGAACACCACCCTCTCACCAGGTTGGGGCGCGGGGACGACCTGGCCCACCTCTGGAGCCCGATGGACATTGTCGGGCGGGACGTAGCCGACACACTTCAGGTCCTCGATGTCGTCGTTGGTGACGATGGAGGCCTCCCACTTTCCCTTAGCGCCAGATCTGGCCATGGCCAAATTGAGGGAGTGGCTGGGAAGGAATGCTTGAGGAGAGGTGGTTTCGGGCGTTGGAGCTCTGTAGATTGGGAAAGCGATGGTAAGAGGAAGGAAAAGGCGTACAGAGGAAGCGGTGCTTGTTTCCCTTTTGTATGCTACCGTGATACCAAGGGTCGTTTTACTGCACCGCAGGCCTCGCCACTTCTTGATATAATCATGATGTTAAGCGTGAGTGGGTTAACCAAGATTATTGATCATATCCCTTAAAAAATGGGGCACGATCTCTGCCTTGATGGGACATGCCAAAGGAGGAGTTGCCTTGAACCGTGCATCGAGTTCTCACAATGGTTCGGCATTTGAGACCGGTTGTGACCTTTCGCCGAAAGTTGTCAGGCGAAGGAACTATTCACACTTGGGCGGTTGGCCTTCGAGGCTAAGTCATATCGATAATTCAGATTTCAGATATAACCCAGTTGAGCACATGGCCAAACTTAGCCAAGCAACTTTTGAAAGCTTGGCCGTGGTGGATTGCTCCAAACACACAGGGGGGAAAAGAACTCACCAGCAAGCTGGAGACTTCAAGTGCGCGAACTCCGGGAGTTATGAGACATCGGCGTTGGAGGCTAGTTATGGGGCTACTGAGGGAGTCTTGGACTAGGGGGTCCTCGGGATGCCGACCTATCTCTTATGGGACGGACAGGTGGGCTGCTATATGACTACCCCAAGGCTGAGCTATGAGGCGACTCCATGTCCGGACAGGAAACCCTCGAAGTCTTGGTGTGTCCTCCAAGTCAAGATAGAAGACTCAACATGTTTATTCCCTCATTCTAACTGACCATCTGTAACCCTAATACCCCTGGTGTCTATATAAACCAAAGGGTTTTAGTTGGTAGGGGCTAGAACAACAACCATCATCCTACTCATCTAGGGTTTAGTTCATCTGATCTCGTGGTAGATTAACTCCGTAATCATCCTATACACTTCAATATAATCAAGTAGGGCGTAGAGTTTTACCTCTTAGAGAGGGCCTGAACCTGGGTAAACATAGTGTCCTTCGTCCCTTGCTCCCCATTGATCTAAGATCCACAGCTCAGGACCCCCTACCTGGGATCCGCCCGTTTTGACACCGGCAGGAGGCGAAACTATAAGCCCCTATCTGTTTATGTGTCCGGCTAAAACGTTTTGCTCCATATGTATGGTGTTTGTGTCATCAATTATAGAAGACCAAATGATGGTTGAGTATTTGGACTTGCTAAAAAGCTCCGACATGAGACCCTTCCTGAAAATATGATGAATTGCAATTGCATTGTTGATTGAGAATATAGTTTGTTAGTCTTCAAGAAAGTTTATGATTTATACTCTGATGTTGTGATGAATTGTTACTTGCTCATGTGAAGTTTTATGATGAAGTATTGTTGTTGTAATAATGATCATGATGCTACAGTGTCCGTATTTTGTTTTATCGACACCTCTCTCTCTAAACATGTGGACATGATTCTCGATATTGTCTTTCGCTTGAGGATAAGTGAGATCTAAGCTTGGGGGAGTTGATATGTCCATTTTTCATCATGTTTTCCTACTGTTATTATAGTGTTTTCATTCAATATAACACTTTGTGGAGTAATTCTAATGCCTTTTCTCTCATAATATGCAAGGTTTACGCAAAGAGGGAGATTATCGACAGCTAGAATTCTGGACCTAAAAAATCTATGTCAGAGATACCTATTCTGCACATCTCCAAATGAGCTTAAATTTTACGGAAATTTATTTTGGAATATATAAAAATATATTCGAGAAAATAAATACCAAAGGGGGCCACCTAGGTGCCCATTAGGCACCAGGGTGCACCTACCCCCTGGTGCGCCCTGGTGGGTAGTGGGCCCTCTGGCCATCCTCTTGTGCCCATCCTCCATTTTGTGGTTATGCTTTAGATACGGCTGCATTCACTTTAATTAGGGCACCATCAAAATCCGTTGAGACAACGCCTTATGAACTGCGGTTTGGCAAGAAACCAAAGTTGTCGTTTCTTAAAGTTTGGGGCTGTGATGCTTATGTGAAAAAGCTTCAACCTGATAAGCTCGAACCCAAATCGGAGAAGTGCGTATTCATAGGATACCCAAAGGAAACTATTGGGTACACCTTCTATCACAGATCTAAAGGCAAGATATTCATTGCTAAAAATGGATCCTTTCTAGAGAAGGAGTTTCTCTCGGAAGAAGTGAGTGGGAGGAAAGTAGAACTTGATGAGGTAATTGTACCTTCTCCCGAATTGGAAAGTAGTTCATCATAGAAATCAGTTCGAGTGATTCCTACACCAATTATTGAGGAAGATAATGATGATGATCATGAAACTTCAGAACAAGTTACTAAAGAACCTTGTACGTCTTCTAGAGTACGATCCGCACCAGAGTGGTATGGTAATCCTGTTCTGGAAGTCATGTTACTAGATCATGGTGAAACTACGAACTATGAGGAAGCGATGATGAGCCCAGATTCCGCGAAATGGCTTGAGGCCATGAGATGGGATCCATGTATGAGAACAAAGTGTGGACTTTGGTGGATTTGCCCGATGATAGGCAAGCAATAGAAAATAAATGGATCTTCAAGAAGAAGACTGACACTGATGGTAATGTTACTGTCTACAAAACTCGACTTATTGCGAAAGGTTTCGACAAGTTCAAGGAGTTGACTACGATGAGACTTTCTCACCCGTAGCGATGCTTAAATTTTTTCCGAATCGTGTTAGCAATTGCTGCATTTTATGATTATGCAATTTGGCAGATGGATGTCAAAATTGCATTCCTGAATGGATTTCTGGAAGAAGAGTTGTATATGATGCAACCAGAAGGTTTTGTCGATCCAAAGGGTGCTAACAAAGTGTGCAAGCTCCAGCGACCATTTATGGACTGCTGCAAGCCTCTCAGAGTTGGAATAAACGCTTTCATAGTATGATCAAAGCATATGGTTTAATATAGACTTTTGGAGAAGCCTGTATTTACAAGAAAGTGAGTGGGAGCTCTATAGCGTTTCTAATATTATATGTGGATGACATATTGTTGATTGGAAATGATATAGAATTTCTGGATAGCATAAAAGGATACTTGAATAAGAGTTTTTCAATGAAAGACCTCGGTGAAGCTGCTTACATATTGGGCATCAAGATCTATAGAGATAGATCAAGACAGTTAATTGGACTTTCACAAAGCACATACCTTGATAAAGTTTTGAAGAAATTCAAAATGGATCGGTCAAATAAAGGGTTCTTGTCTGTGCTACAAGGTGTGAAGTTCAGTCAGACTCAATGCCCGACCACTGTAGAAGATAGAGAGAAAATGAAAGTCATTTCCTATGCTTCAGCCATAGGTTCTATCATGTATGTAATGTTGTGTACCAGACCTGACGTGTGCCTTGCTATAAGTATAGCAGGGAGGTACCAAAGTAATCCCGGAGTGGAGCACTGGACAACGGTCAAGAACATCCTAAAATACCTGAAAAGGACTAAGGATGTGTTTCTCGTTTATGTAGGTGACAAAGAGCATGTCATAAATGGTTACGTCGATGCAAGCTTTGACACTGATCCGGATGACTCTAAGTCGCAATCCGGATACATACTTTTATTGAATGGTGGAGCTGTCAGTTGGTGCAATTCCAAGCAAAGCATCATGGTAGGATCTACGTGTGAAGCGGTGTACATAGCTGCTTCAGGAGCAGCAAATGAAGGAGTCTTGATGAAGGAGTTCATATCCGATCTAAGTGTCATACCTAGTGCATCGGGTCCAATGAAAATCTTTTGTGACGACACTGGTGCAATTGCCTTGGCGAAGGAATCCAGATTTCACAAGAGAACCAAGCACATCAAAAGACGCTTCAATTCCATCTATCATCAAGTGTCGTAGGGAGACATAGAGATTTACAATATACATACGGATATGAATGTTGCAGGCCCGTTGACTAAGCCTCTTCCACGAGCAAAAAATGATCAGCACCAAAACTCCATGGGTGTTAGAATCATTACTTTGTAATCTAGATTCTTGACTCTAGTGCAAGTGGGAGACTGAAGGAAATATGACCGAGAGGCAATAATAAAGTTATTATTTATTTCCTTATTTCATGACAAATGTTTATTATTCATGATAGGATTGTATTAACCATAAACTTAGTACATGTGTGAATACAGAAACAAAACATAGTGTCCCTAGTATGCCTCTACTAGACTAGCTTGTTAATCAAAGATGGTTATGTTTCCTAACCATAGACATGTGTTGTAATCTGATGAACGGGGTCACATCATTAGGAGAATGATGTGATGGACATGACCCATCTGTTAGCTTAGCATTATGATCGTTACAGTTTCATTGCTACTTCTTTCTTCATGACTTATACATGTTCCTCAGACTATGAGATTGTACAACTCCCGAATGCTGGAGGAACACATTGTGTGATATCAAACATCACAACATAAATGGGTGATTATAAATATGCTCTACAGGTGTCTCCGAAGGTGTTTGTTGGGTTGGCATAGATCGAGATTAGGATTTGTCACTCCGTGTTTCGGAGAGATATCTCTAGGCCCCTCTCAGTAATGCTCATCACTATAAGCCTTACAAGCAATGTGACTAATGAGTGTGCGGGATGAAGTATTACAGAACGAGTAAAGAGACTTGTCGGTAACGATATTGAACTAGGTATGATGATACCGACGATCGAATCTCGGGCAAGTAACATACCGATGACAAAGGGAAGAACGTATGTTCTTATGCGGTTTAACCGATAAAGATATTCATAGAATATGTAGGAGCCGATATGAGCATCCAAGCTCTGCTATTGGTTATTGATTGGAGATGTGTCTCGATCATGTATACATAGTTCTCAAACCCGTAGGGTCCGCACGCTTAACGTTCGATGACGATTTGTATTATGAGTTATGTGTTTTGATGACCGAAGTTTGTTTGGTGTCCCGGATGAGATCACGGACGTGATGAGGAGTCTCAAAATGGTCAAGACATAAAGATTGATATATTGGAAGGCTATATTCGGACATCGGAAAGGTTCCGAACAAGTTCGGGTATTTTTCGGAGTACCGGGAGGTTACCGGAACCCCCCAGGGAGTTAATGGGCTTTAATGGGCTTTACGGGAAAGGAGAGAAGGGCCACAAGGGGTGGCCACCCCCCCCCCCTCCCATGGACTGGTCCGAACTGTACTAGGAGGGGGCGGTGCCCCCCTCTCCATCCTTCGCCCCTCTTCCCCCTTCATCCTTCTCCTAGTTGCAATAGGAAAGGGGGGGCGAATCCTACTTGGACCGGGAGTCCAAGTAGGACTCCCCCCTTGGTGCGCCCCCTCTAGGGTTGGCCTCCTCCTCCCTCCTTTATATATGGGGGCACCCTAGAAGAGACCAAGTCTTCTCTTAGCCGTGTGTGGTGCCCCCCTCCACAGTTACACCCCTCGATCATATCGTCGTAGTGCTTAGGCAAAGCCCTGCGCCGGTAACATCATCATCACCGTCGCCACACCATCATGCTGAAAGAACTCACCCTCGTCCTTAACTGGATCAAGAGCACGAGGGACGTCATCGAGCTGAACGTGTGCTGAACGCGGAGGTGTCGTACGTTCGGTACTTGGATCAGTTGTATCTTAAAGAAGTTCGACTACATCAACCGCGTTACTAAACACTTCTGCTTTCGGACTATGAGGGAACGTGGACACACTCTGCCCTCTTGTTGCTATGCATCTCCTAGATAGATCTTGCATATTTGTAGGAATTTTTTTTTAAATTACTTCATTCCCCAACAGTGGCATGAGAGCCAGGTCTATGCGTAGATAATTTATGCACGAGTAGAACACAAAGAGTTGTGGGCAATAGTAGTCATACTGCTTACCACCAACGTCTTACTTTGATTCAGTGGTATTGTTGGATGAAGCGGCCTGGACCGACATTACATGACCGCGTTCATGAGACTGGTTCTACCGACGTGCTTTTGCACATAGGTGGCTGGCGGGTGTCTGTTTCTCCAACTTTAGTTGAATTGAGTTTGACTACGGCCGGTCCTTGTTGAAGGTTAAAACAGCACACTTGACGAAAAATCATTGTGGTTTTGATGCGTAGGTAAGAATGGTTCATGCTAGAATCCCGTAGCAACCACGTAAAACTTGCAACAACAAAGTAGAGTACGTCTAACTTGTTTTTGCAGGGCTTGTTGTGATGTGATATGGTCAAGACATGATGTGATATAAATTGTTTATGAGATGATCATGTTTTGTAACAGAGTTATCGGCAACTGGTAGGAGCCATATGGTTGTCGCTTTATTGTATGCAATGCAATCCTCATGTAATTGTTTTACTTTATCACTAAGCAGTAGTGACAATCGTAGAAGCAATAGTTGGCAAGACGACAACGATGCTACGATGGAGATCAAGGTGTCGCGCCGGTGACGATGGAGATCATGACGATGCTTCGGTGATGGAGATCATGAGCACAAGAAGATGATGGCCATATCATGTCACATATTTTGATTGCATGTGATGTTTATCTTTTATGCATCTTATTTTGCTTACTACGGCAGTAGCATTATAAGATGATCCCTTACTAAATTTCAAGGTATAAGTGTTCTCCCTGAGTATGCACCGTTGCTACAGTTCATCGTGCCAAGACTCCACGTGATGATTGGGTGTGATAAGCTCTACGTTCACATGCAACGGGTGCAAGCCAGTTTTGCACACGCAGAATACTTGGGTTAAACTTGACGAGCCTAGCATATGCAGATATGGCCTCGGAACACTGAGACCGAAAGGTCGAACGTGAATCATATAGTAGATATGATCAACATAGAGATGTTCACCATTGAAAACTACTCCATCTCACGTGATGATCGGACATGGTTTAGTTGATTTGGATCACGTGATAATTTAGACGACTAGAGGGATGTCTATCTAAGTGGGAGTTCTTAAGTAATATGATTAATTGAACTTTAATTTATCATGAACTTAGTCCTGATAGTTATTTTTGCATGTCTATGTTATTGTAGATCAATGGCTCGTGCTACCGTTCCTTTGAATTTTAATGCATTCCTAGAGAAAGCTAAGTTGAAAGATGATGGTAGCAATTACACGGACTGGGTCCGTAATTTGAGGATTATCCTCGTTGCTGCACACAAGAACTGCGTCCTGGAAACACTACTAGGTGCTAGGCCTGCTGCAGACGCTACTTATGACGTTAAGAACGCCTGGCAGAGCAAAGCTGATGACTACTCGATAGTTCAGTTTGCCATGCTTTTACGACTTAGAATCGGGACTTCAAAGATGTTTTGAACGTCATGGAGCAGATGAGATGTTCCAAGAGTCAAAGTTAATATTTCAAGCAAATGCGCGAGTTGAGAGATATGTAGTCTCCAACAAGGTCTATAGCTACAAAATGGAGGAGAATAGTTCTGTCAGTGAACACATACTCAGAACGTCTGGGTACCATAACCACTTGACTCAGCTGGGAGTTAATATTCCTGATGATATTGTCAATGACAGAGTTCTTCAATCACTGCCACCAAGCTATAAAGGCTTTGTGATGAACTATAATATGCAAGGGATGAACAAGACAATTCCCGAGCTCTTCGCAATGCTAAAGGCTATGGAGGTAGAAATCAAAAAGGAGCATCCAGTGTTGATGGTCAACAAGACCACTAGTTTCAAGAAAAAGGGCAAAGGGAAGAAGGGGAACTTCAAGAAGAACGGAAAGAAAGTTGCTGCTCAGGAGAAGAAACCCAAGTTTGTACCTAAGCCTGAGACTGAGTGCTTCTTTTGCAAAGGGACTGGTCATTGGAAGCGGAACTGCCCCAAGTATTTTGCGGATAAGAAGGATGTCAAAGTGAAAGGTATATTTGATTTACATGTTATTAATGTGTACCTTACTAATGCTCGTAGTAGCGCCTGGGTATTTGATATTGGTTCTGTTGCTCATATTTGCAACTCGAAATAGGGGCTACGGATTAAACGAAGATTGGCTAAGGACAAGGTGATGATGCGCATGGGAAATGGTTCCAAGGTCGATGTGGTCGCCGTCGGCACGCTACCTCTACATCTACCTTCGGGATTAGTTTTAGACCTGAATAATTGTTATTTGGTGCCAGCGTTGAGCATGAACGTTCTATCTAGATCTTGTTTGATGCGAGATGGTTATTCATTTAAATCAGAGAATAATGGTTGTTCTATTTATATGAGTAATATCTTTTATGGTCATGCACCCTTGCTGAGTGGTCTATTTTTATTGAATCTTGATCGTGATGATACACATGTTCATAATATTGAAGCCAAAAGATGTGAAGTTGATAATGATAGTGCAACTTATTTGTGGCACTGTCGTTTAGGTCCTATCGGTGTAAAGCGCATGAAAAAACTCCATGCTAATGGGCTTTTGGAATCACTTGATTATGAATCACTTGGTGCTTGCAAACTGTGCCTCACGGGCAAGATGATTAAAACTCCATTCTCCGGAACAATGGGACGAGCTACTGACTTATTGGAAATAATACATACCGATGTATGCGGTCCAATGAGTGCTGATCTCATGGTGGATATCTTTATTTTCTTACCTTCACAGATGATTTGAGCTGTTATGGTTATATCTATTTAATGAAGCATAAGTCTGAAACATTTGAAAAGTTCAAAGAACATCAGAGTGAAGTGGAAATCATCGTAATAAGAAAATAAAGTTTCTACGATCTAATCGTGGAGGAGAATATTTTAGTTACAAGTTTGGTCTTCATTTGAAACAATGTGGAATAGTTTCACAACTTACGCCACCTGGAACACCACAGCAAAATGGTGTGTCCGAACATCGTAACCGTACTTTATTGGATATGGTGCGATCTATGATGTCTGTTACTGATTTACCGCTATTGTTTTGGAGTTATGCTTTAGATACGGCTGCATTCACTTTAAATAGGGCACCATCAAAATCCATTGAGACGACGCCTTATGAACTGTGGTTTGGAAAGAAACAGAAGTTGTCGTTTCTTAAAGTTTGGGGCTGCGATGCTTATGTGAAAAAGCTTCAACCTGATAAGCTCGGACCCAAATCGGAGAAGTGTGTCTTCATAGGATACTCAAAGGAAACTATTGGGTACACCTTCTATCGCAGATCCGAAGGCAAGATATTCATTCTAAAATGGATCCTTTCTAGAGAAGGAGTTTCTCTCAAAAGAAGTGAGTGGGAGGAAAGTAGAACTTGATGAGTTAATTGTACCTTCTCCCGAATTGGAAAGTAGTTCATCACATAAATCAGTTCCACTGATTCCTACACCAATTAGTGAGGAAGCTAATGATGATGATCATGAAACTTCAGATCAAGTTACTACAAAATCTCGTAGGTCTTCCAGAGTACGATCCGCACCAGAGTGGTACGGTAATCATATTCTAGAAGTCATGTTACTAGACCATGGTGAACCTACGAACTATGAGGAAGCGATGAAGATCCCATATTCCGCGAAATGGCTTGAGGCCATGAAATCTGAGATGGGATCCATGTATGAGAACAAAGTGTGGACTTTGGTGGATTTTCCTGATGGTCGGCAAGCCATAGAAAATAAATAGATCTTTAAGAAGAAGATTGATGCTGATGGTAATGTTACTGTCTACAAAGTTTGCCTTGTTGCGAAAGGTTTTCGACAAGTTCAAGGAGTTGACTACGATGAGACTTTCTCACCCGTAGCGATGCTTAAGTTTTTCCGAATCATATTAGCAATTGCTGCATTTTATGATTATGAAATTTGGCATATGGATGTCAAAACTACATTCCTGAATGGATTTCTAGAAGAAGAGTTGTATATGATGCAACCAGAAGGTTTTGTCAATCCCAAGGGTGCTGAAAAAGTGTGGAAGCTCCAGCGATCCATTTATGGACTGGTGCAAGCCTCTCAGAGTTGGAATAAACACTTTGATAGTGTGATCAAAGCATATGGTTTTATACAGACTTTTGGAGAAGCCTGTATTTACAAGAAAGTGAGTGGGAGCTCTGTAGAATTTCTAATATTATATGTGGATGACATATTGTTGATTGGAAATGATATAGAATTTCTAGATAGCAAAAAAGGATACTTGAATAAGACTTTTTTAATGAAAGACCTCGGTGAAGCTGCTTACATATTGGGCATCAAGATCTATAGAGATAGATCAAGACGCTTAATTGGACTTTCACAAAGCACATACCTTGATAAAGCTTTGAAAAATACAAAATGGATAAGTCAAAGAAAGGGTTCTTGCCTGTGTTACAAGGTGTGAAGTTGAGTCAGACTCAATGCCCGACCACTCCAGAAGATAGAGAGAAAATGAAAGTCATTCCCTATGCTTCAGCCATAGGTTCTATCATTTATGCAATGTTGTGTACCAGACCTGATGTGTGCCTTGCTATAAGTATAGCAGAGAGGTAACAAAGTAATCCGGAGTGGAGTTGTAAGTGCATCTAGTGCCCCTTAGTGATTTTGGTGTATTGAAGATTTATAGTTTAAGGGACTAATATGTTTGTAAGTGTACACAGGGTCTATAAGTCGATGAGGAGTTTGATATTTACAGTGAAAGTCGACCCCTAAAAATGAATGTCTTCGGCTGAAGACTTTGGTTCTCCTGAAGACTTTGTAAATGAAGAAATTGGTGTGACCTTGAAGACTTGGATATTCATGCGAGGAATATGAACAGTGAAGACTTTTGTTTTCGTAGTTTCATTTTCTCTTTCTTGAGTCATAGGAAACACCGTACTGTTAAAGTGGGTCGAGGTAATACTAAGGAAACTGGTTTCCATGTGATGCTCATCTCAAAATCCTACACCTACCCAATCCTTCGAGTGAAGCCATTGGAAATCTCATGTCAGTTCAGTTAATTTCTTAAGTGACAGAGACGAAGATATTCTGGTCTCTGAGGATTTTGTTCTAACTGAGGAGTTAGGAATTCGCCAGCGCGAATTGCCTACGCAGTCAGTAACATGATAGCCCTGAGGAATTCAAACCTCAAATATCTGACCGTTGCTCTGCTACGCTCCTGCTGTCCTAAAATATCTACCCACCTGACCGGTCATATCAGCCAAGGGCATTTATGTCTTATCATGCCGGGATGCTCCCTAGGCTATAAATAGCTGCCCCCTACAACCACTAGCTGGTTGGTTGCTCCGAGAGAAACTGACACTTGTCATTTGAGAGCAACCCATCCTCCGAGGACTTTGAGTGAAAACCATCAAGTGAGGAAAACCCCAAATCCCAAACCCAAACCTACAAACCCCAAAGTGATTGAGCATCACTGAAGAGATTGTTCCTGTGTGGAACCGATGCTTGTTACCTTTTTGGACTATGTATCCTCCAGACAGTTAGGTGTCATGGTCTGAGCATCCAAGAGGAATTGTGGATTGCCGAGTGACCAAGTCTGTCAAGGTTTGGAAGTCACCTGTGAAGACTTACCACTACTATTGGGCGAGATTTGCGTGATCTTAGCTCAAGGAGAATATGGTGAGGACTATGTGTCCGGGACTGTGTGTCCTCGAGTTTGAATACTCAGCCGCTCCAACCAGATGTACAACTATCACAACAGTTGGAACTGGTCGACCAAATCATTATCTTCACCAAGCCTACTGGTTCTATTTCCTCAACCCTTTCATTTCCTTAATTATGTGTTGATGAACCTGATCATTACTGTTTGAAGACTTTGACTGAAGACTTTCTCTAATTCCACAATCCTATTTATTCAGTCAGTTTAGTCTTCATATTGTATCTTGTGTTTACGCTTTCTGTACTCTGTGTTTTGTCTTTCATTTCATCATGAAGACTATGTTGCTACTCTGTTATGCTTATACATGAGTACTTATTCCGCTGCAAGTAGTTCTTCGCTTAGGAATTTCCTCACCATGAAATTCCTCAGTGAATAATTCATAAAAATCACCTATTCACCCCCCTCTAGTTGATGTAACGCACTTTCAATTGGTATCAGAGCAAGGTACTCCCTTGTTCTGTGTGATTTTTGGTTTAACAACCTGGAGTTTTAGTTATGTCGACTGCAGGAATGAGGAGAGTGTCCTGCCCCATCTTTGACGGTCATGAGTATCCTAAGTGGAAGGCCATGATGAAGAAGCGACTCATGGCGATGAACAGCAAACTGTGGACCATCACTGAGATTGGACTTACCTATCTATGCAAGATGGCGGAGGCTGATGACATTCGCAAGTACACCCTACTCAACCTCACGGCGAAGGATGTTATCTGCTCCTGTTTGTCCCAAAATCAGTTTAGGAACATCATGCATCTCAACCAAGCGAAGCTTATCTGGGACCGACTCTCTGATGTCTATGAAGGTCATCGTACTCGTCAGGATCTGTGGTTTGAGGATTTCAAGGAATCGCTCAAAGAGATGACTTTCGCACCTGAATCATCGTCCACTGCACCGTGCCTTATGGAAAAGGTTGCCAAGGTAACTAAATGCTACCTGTCTGAATCTAGTGATGATGAATCAGGTGATGAATTTGGACCCAGCTATGTCAAACTTGCTTCCCTTGCCACTAAACAACAAAGAGCTCTTGAAAAAGTTCAAAACATGCTTGATGAAAGAGATGATATGTTGGGTGAGGAATTGAATCGAACTAAGGCTCTGACTGTTAGTCTTCAAAAACTTCAGTCTGAGTTTGACAACCTTCAAAGTCATCATAACTCTCTCCTAACTGATCATGAAAAGCTTTCTCATGAAATTCTTCAGAGAACGCAAGATCATGAGAAGTTAAGAGTAAGTAGAAGGAAAATGATTCATTGCTTGCTCAACAGATCAGTTCCGCTCAGGAAGAATTTATTCCACCATGTCTTAAATGCATTGAATGTGAATCTGCTAATTCATCACCTGAATGTTCAAATGTTTCTACTGCTGCAAATTCTTCAACTATCTCTGTGGTCACAATTTCCTCATCTGAGGATACCACAAGTATCACTGATGATAATGCAGGTCTGAAGGAATTGTATGTGACAGGCATTAATAAAAGCCTCAAAGGGCATCAGACTCTTTGTGATGTGCTTAAAAAGCAGATCTTGAACAGGAACCCTAGGAAAGAAGAGAATTGCCTTTGAGAGGAAACTCAATGCTGATGGGACCTACTGGAAATCTGAGCAGTATCCCAAAACCTCATAGGTTTCTGCAAAAGGACCTCCAGTAGATCCATGCACTTTATCTGGCTTTACCTGTGATTCTTTGTATTCCTCTGATGAGTCATTTGACTCCAACTATAAACTGTTTAAGAATCAGTATGGCGAAGTATTTGCTCAATATGTTGGAACTAACTGCAGGAACGGTACCCCTATGAAGAAAATCTGGGTTTCTAAAAGATGCCTTGAAAATCTTCAGGTGAATGTCATCATGACACCACCCATGAAGAATAGGAACCCCAGATCAAATTCTTCATATGGATCAAAATCTTCACGTGGATCCAAGTACTCATATGGATCAAATTCTTCATATGGATCAAATTCCTCACGTGGATCAAAATCCTCATATGAACACCATCGTGCTAACATTTCTGTTTCGTAGGGAAAGTCTAAGGGTCATGAATATGTGCATTATTCTTCAAACCATTATGTTCATAAGTCCTCAAAGAATTTCTCTGCTGATGCATATGCTTACCCTAACCATTCTTCTGTGAAACAAAGTGCACTGGCTTCTATGCCATCTTTTTCTTATGGAGCTCGCAGAATGATGAACTCTTTGCCACCCCTCCAGATGTGGGTGGTGAAGAAAAAGAACTAATCTCTTATGCAGGGCCAGGTCTCCAGACGAACTTAATCGTCTGAAGAATTTGCTGGAGACCTGCATGTGCTTGAATGTACACAAGCTAATCATGAAGAAATGAATTACTCATTTCTCATGTCCTCATATTCATATTGCTATATCTATTACTGCTGATGAAATTGATATCGTATTCTTTACTGATGAAGTATATGGGTTCGTAAGTTGCACTAATTCATCTACAGGATGAACAACCCAAAGCTACTGGGTGGGTCCTCAATAGTGGATGTACAAATCACATGACTGGTGACAGGAACCTGTTGATGGACACTGATTTGTCACTATCTCATCTGAAGCATATCACCTATGCTGACAAAGGCAAAAGCAAGGTATTGGGTCTAGGTAAGGTTGCAATATCAAAGGATTGACACATGGACAAAGTCATGCTTGTCGAGTCCTTAGGATTCAACCTCATGTTTGTCTCAATGCTTTGTGATCTAGATATGGTTGTTGTCTTTGGCAAATTTCGTTGCCTTGTGCTAATGGAATCTGACAACTCCAAAGTCTTCGAAGGCTTTAGGAAAGGAGACTTGTATATTATTGATTTCTCTGTAGGACCACAACCTGCCACATGTCTACTTGCAAAAGCTTCAGAATGTTGGCTATGGCATCGATGACTTGTTCATGCTGGGATGAGGAACTTGCATACACTCGCGAAGAAGAAGCATGTCATTGGCATCGAGGATGTCAAATTCCTCAAAGATCATCTTTGTGGGGCTTGTGAGGCTGGAAAGATTACCAAAGCCAAGCATCCCTCGAAGACTATCATGACCACTTCTCGTCCCTTTGAATTACTTCATATGGATCTATTTGGACCTACTCATTATGCCACGTTCTCTAGTTCTGCATCATTATATGGCTTTGTCATAGTTGATGACTATTCTCGATACACATGGGTGCATATCATCACTTACAAAAATGAAGTACAGGAAGTCTTCAGACGATTTTCTTCAAGGGCTTACACTAACTTCGGTGTGAAGATCAAGCATAGCAGGAGTGATAATGGAACTGAGTTCAAGAACACTGGACTCGATGAATATCTTGATATACTTGGTATTACTCATGAATTAGTTGCTCCTTATACTCCTCAGCAGAATGGCGTCGTGGAGCGCAAGAACCGAACTCTTCTTGAGATGGCTTGCACTATGCTTGATGAATACAAGATGCCTCAGCGTTTCTGGCCTGAAGCAATCAATACTGCATGCCACATCATCAATAGGGTATATCTTCACAAATTCTTCAAAAAGACCTCATACAAACTCCTCACTGACAAGAAACTCAATGTAAGTTATTTCAAAGTCTTCGATGCTAAATGCTAGATTAGAGATCCTCACCATCACTCTAAATTTGCACTAAAAGCAGATGAGGGTTTTATGCTTGGTTACGGAACGGACTCGCACACCTACAGAGTCTTCAATCTAAATCATCCACAAGATTGTTGAAACTGTAGATGTGCGGTTCGATGAAACTAATGGCTCGCAAAGAGAGCACCTACCTCCTGTGCTAGATGAAATGTCACCTAAGGAATCCATCAAGTTCAAAGCTACTCAGGATGTCATCCCTACTAAAGAATCTGCTGAAGAATTCATTCCTGATCGTGAAGAAAATCATATTGATGCTTCTGAAGAAACTGGTCCTGAAGAAATTGCTCGGCCAAAGCAAAATCTCCAACCCGCACATCCTCGCGTTGCACACGAAGTGCAGATTGAAAAGATCATCAATGACATCAATGCACCAGGTCCTCTCACGCGCTCAAAAGCTTCACATTTATCTAACTTTTGTGGGCATTTTATGTTTGTCTCTATCACAGAGCCCACCAAAGTTGATGAAGCATTCATGGAATCCGAGTGGATTTAAGCCATGCAAGATGAATTGCATCAATTCGAGCTCAACAACGTGTGGGAGCTTGTCAAGCGACCAGACCCACGCAAGCACAATATCATTGGTATCAAATGGATCTACCGCAACAAACAAGATGAAAATGGCCTTGTGCTGAGTAATAAGGCTCGTCTTGTAGCTCAAGGCTACACACAGGTTGAAGGAATTGATTTCAATGAAACTTTTGCACCTGTTGCTAGACTTGAGGCTATTCGCATATTGCTTGCTTACGCTAACCATCATAATATCATCTTACATCAAATGGATGTGAAAAGTGCATCACACAATGGTAAGCTTGAGGAAGAAGTATATGTTGCTCAACCACCAGGTTTTGAGGATCCAAAATTCCCAGATCACGTCTACAGACTCAACAAGGCCCTCTATGGCCTCAAGCAAGCACCTCGGGCGTGGTATGACACACTGAAGGAATTCCTCATGAAGAAAGGCTTCAAACCTGGTTCACTTGACCCAACTCTTTTCACCAATGCATATGATGATGAATTATTCGTGTGCCAAATATATGTTGATGACATTATCTTTGGCTGTATGTTGATGACATTATCTTTGGCTGTACTAACCAACGTTACAGTGATGAATTTGCCTATGTGATGAGTGAAGAATATCAAATGTCTATGATGGGAGAATTGAAATTATTTTTAGGTCTTCAGATCCGTCAACAATACAATGGCATATTCGTATCTCAGGAGAAATACCTCAAGGATGTATTGAGGAAATTCGGCATGCAAGACTGCAAAGGCGTCAAAATCCCAATGCCAACAAATGCTCATATGTGCACTAATGAAAATGGTAAAGACTTCGATCAAAAGGTATACCACTCCATGATTGGCTCTTTATTGTATCTATGTACATCTAGGCCGGATATAATGCTTAGTGTTTGCATGTGTGCCCGATTTCAAGCTACACCGAAGGAATCACACCATAAGGCTGTGAAGCATATTCTTCCATATCTAGCTAACACACCAACACTTGGATTATGGTATCCCAAGGGCTCTTCCTTTGATCTCATTGGATATTCAGACTCTGACTATGCTGGTGATCGTGTGGACCACAAGTCAACGTCAGGCACATGTCATTTCTTCGGACGATCCTTGGTATGTTGGTCCTCGAAGAAACAGAACTGCATATCACTCTCCACTGCAGAGGTTGAGTACATTGCTGCTGGATCTTGTTGTGCTCAACTACTATGGATGAAGCAAACTCTCAAGGACTATGGCACTGATGTGAAGAATGTGCCACTCTACTGCGATAATCAGAGTGCCATCAAGATTTCTCATAACCCAGTTCAGCACTCGAAGACTAAGCACATCCAGATTCATCATCCTTTTCTTCATGACCATGTGTTGAAGGGCGACATCTCCACCGACCACGCAAGTACTGAAGATCAGCTGGGCAATATCTTCACAAAGCCCTTGGATGAGAAGAGATTTAGCAAGTTGCGGTGTGAGCTAAATATCCTAGAATCTTCGAATGTTCTTTGAAAAGGACACACATCCTAACACTTATGCTGACTTGATGAATTAGATGTGCAACACACGAAGTAACATTTTTCTTCAATCAATGAAGACTAACCCTCTAAGTGTGAAGAAATTAATGGATAAATTGATTCTCAGAATCCTACGACAGTTGTACGCGGTGTCTGAAATCAGCTTTCTTATACGGTGGGTTACGCCACCAACCAAAGTTGAAAATCTTCAATTTGAGTTTTTCTTCATTTTTGAAATTCCTCAGTTTACAAATTCTTCAACTTTGCATTATCTTCACTCTTTCCATCGTTGTTCCTCATTGACTATATATATATATATATATATATATATATATATACTTGAGTTTTTATGTCCTCTACAATATTCACTTATTGCTATTTCTTCAAGTTGATCTTTCTGCTAAGTGAATGTGATAAGACCCTTTCCCCCTCCATGCTAAACTTAACCGAGTCTATTCACAAATTCTTCATGTGCGTTCTATTTGAAACTCGTTCAAAATCTTCACTGTGTCCTTGGCAGCTGAAGAAATTGTGAATGAAACTATAAAATATTCTTATCTGAATTTTCGGTTGTTGTCGCTCAAACCGCACATTCCACGATAAATCTTATCTATTCACCCACGATCTTGCATGAACTCCACTATAATGTACGTGGGTGACACATGTCGCGCGAATGAGAAGGGTCAGGGGCACGTTCGTCCAAATTCTTCGGGCGAACAGTTTTTCACAGTGGCTATAAATACCCCCTCCCCTTCCTCACTTCACTTTTATTCCGCTCGAACTCACTCCCTTGCTCGAGCTTCTCAAACCCTAGTGCCGCCGCTACTTCCATCGTCGTCAGTGAGGAAGAGCTTCACTGCCTCGACCTCGTCATCATCGTACTCGCACCGGTTGCGGATTTCTTCACTCTGCCGCCACCGTAGACGTCTTCCTCTGCCGAGTTAGGGCGTGGAAGATCTGAGCCAACGAACTTCCAAATCTATACCTCCTGTTCGTCGTGTTCTTTGTCAAGGGTAATTAAAAGTTACTTTTACTGCATTTATACAACTGATGATTTTCACCAAATCCTCAAAAGGTGTTTATTCTTCAAACTCAACAATCTAAACACCTCGCACAAATCTTCAGTTCTTGACCCATTTCTCTAAGTGACGTTTTTCTTCATGATTCCTCAATTGTGTGAATCTCACCATCCACACAACTCTGGAACCAAAGTCAAAGAACGCTTAGTGAAATTCTTCAAGACACAACTGGTCAATTTCCTCAAACTTGTTCCGATTTGCAAAACCTTCTGAGAATGCATATGACCTCTCCAAATTCTTCGCACCTATACTCTGTTCACAGGTACACATGTCAGCTGCTGAATCACTAGGTTCTCATCACCTTAACTCATTTGCAGCGTTCCTCGAAGAAAAGCTGCATACTTCTTCAGAGAACTCAGCTGTTCAAATTCCTCAGCTGAAGAAAATGGCAGATGGTAAAAGGCCTCGGAAAGGAGGAAAGAAGCTTGAAGTCAATACTGCTTTTGAAATCCCTGATGACATCTATGCAGGGCACTGCACGCCTGATGAGGCAACTCATGGCAAAGAAACCAAGAACGAGTGCAAAGTGCGCATACAGAGGATTGAACGAAGATGGGCACGGGAGTGGAGAGAGTACAGATATGTCACTCCAAAGTATATGAAGAAATTCGCTCTCAACCCTCCTTACTCAAGACCTCCGTTGGCACCTGGCTAAAGAGCTGGTCCAACAAGCCTTAAACGTGGTGAGGATTATGCACAAGAATGGGCCAGGAAGCAGGCCAAGTTGGAAAAGCAGGCCAGAGAAGCAGTGAAGAAATTCAATGAAGATTCTGCTCCTGCCCAAGAAGCCTACCAAGAAACCAACTTCCTCAGCAATGCCCTCACGGCCAAGTTCCTCTGTGCCTTCAAGGCAAAATCCTCAAGCTGCCCCAGTTCCTTAGGCTACACTAGTTCCTCGGGTTTCAAAACCCTCAGCTCCTCCGACAAAGTCCTCAACACTTGTGCATCTCGCCACGTGCCAACGGACCACAGGCTTCTCAATTGCCTCAGGAGCTTCTGCAAGTTCTTCAGTTCCTCATTTGTCTTCAAGGAGCCCAACTTTGCTAAAGACCAAGGCTACTGCTGGACGAGGCACTAGATCAAGTCCTCACAAGAAACAAGTTACTTTTCAAGTACATTCTGATGATGATGAAGAATTGGCTGAAATCATGAAAAACAAACAGCAAAGGGCCGCTAGAGCCAAAGGGGGTGTTGTGCATCTTCTATTGAATCCAAAGATGATCCTGGACTTCATTGACCTCTGGCACAAGGATCCTAACACTCGTCTGCCGGAGCTGGGCCTCACTCCTGGACAAAGTCACATGTTGACGGTGTTCATAGCTGAAGAAAAATGGAAATATGATCAAGCCAGAGTGGCAAAGAAACCGCAGTACAAGAAGCAGCGCTATGTAAAGGACAATGTCCTCAGCCTATCGCCTAAACAACTCCTCACTCTGCAAGCTGATATCAAAAAGCTCAGTGATGAATTTGATTCTTACAAGGCAGAATGGTTGGGAGCTAAGGTCAGATTCGTCACATTGGCGAAGAAATTCACTTCAAGTGCTGCTAGTCCTGTGCACATTGAAGTCACTCCAGCTGAAGCATCTGCTCAAGGCACTGAAGGAAATGCCAGTAGCACTGATGAAAATCATGCTGCTGATGAAACTATAAGTACCGGGACTGCTGAAGAAATTCCAGTCGCTGAAGAAACTACCAGGGCAACCACTAGTGTTGCGCCTGAAGACCAAGTCAAGACAGCTGAAGAAGCTGAAGCTGTGCCTGAAGAAGCTGCTCAAGATAGGCCAAATGCATCAGTTGTGCCTGAAGAAATTGATCCAATTTCCTCTGCTTCGCCTCCACCAACACCAAGCCCAATTCTTCCTTCTGCTCTGGAAGTGAAGAAAACAAAGGCTGTGGAGCAAGCTGCTCTGAAGAAAAGGAAAGCATCAATTTCCTCAGAATCTTCTGCATCCAAGAAGGCGAAGATTTTGACAAGTTCAATTGACAATCCCATTGATATTGTTCCTCTCTCAAGCATGCCATCAAAGGACCTTGTTCCTTTTGGTGAAAAATATCAGATTCCTGAAGAATCTGCTGAAGAAGAACCCTCTGCTGCTTCCACATAGCAGATGGATCAAGAAATTGATGTTGATACCCTCACATCAACTCCTCTGGTATCATCACCAACGCCTCAGTTCACAGCTGAAGAGGCTGACGTTGAAGAAATGGAAACGGATGAGGATGTGGACTTTGGGAGCACTACAGCTATCATGAATGATGACTTTTGGGAAAGTCAGCACCCCAACTCTCCCTTGTTCACACCCCTACAGCAAATTCCTCAGTCCCCAGTAGCCACTGAAATTCATATGGGCTCTGATGATATTCATCATACTCCTTCCATTCATGAAGAGATTCCAACCACTTGTGTTGATGAAAATGCTGCTGAAGAAATGGAGGCCCAGGCTACTACTGAAACAGAAGCTGATATTCCTCAGCATGCGGCTCCTGAAATTGACATTCCAGAAGTTATTCTTCAAATCACTGACACTCCTCAGCCATAGCCGAACAATCCATTCTCCAAACCTACGAAGTTCAAGGCTGATGCCTTCTTCAATGAGCATGTATTCTTCACTGAATACAACCCCTATGATTCTGCTCGTCTGCGAAGGAAGAGATTCTGGACTGCCAGCCAAGCCAACTTTTATTCTTCGGTGCTTTTCAACAAGGACAAAGTCTTCGACCGTGCGCATATTCCTCATGTTGATATGGAATCACTGCCTTGCTTCACCCCAGTCCTCGCTGCTATTCATGATGCTGGATTGCTCAATTTCTGCACTGATATTTGTGATTGGAATGAAGAACTCATTCTTCAATTTTATGCGACGCTGCACATCACTGGCAATGCTGAAGTGTGAACTCATGGGTGTTGGACTGGATGACAGAAAACACTCATTATAAGGCACCAGCAACTGAATTGCCTCGTGCCCTGCCCGTCAGTCCTTCCCCAGAACGTGCTCGTCTCATCTACTCTGAAATTGAGCTATCTGATCACTTCATGCAAATTCTAATGAAGCCATTGAAGCCTGGTCAAGCCTCAAGGACAAAGTTCCTTGTGAAAGAATTGCAATATGTGCCAAGGACAGTCTATCGCATTCTGACCTAGACTCTGAGTCCTATCAAAGGCCACGACTCGAATGATGAAGAAGTCGTTGGCATCATGAAGAATCCGCTTTTCAATATCATGCACGGTATTCCAGTGAACTACCATGATTTCTTCATGAGGACTTTGGCAAATGTTGCAATGTCACCATTTGAGTTGAAGCCTTATGCGCCCTTTGTCGGTGTCAAAACTGGTGGATCTCGGGTAGGGGGTCCCGAACTCTGCGTCTAAGGCTAATGGTGAAGGAAATATGCCCTAGAGGCAATAATAAAGTTATTATTATTTCCTTATATCATGATAAATGTTTATTATTCATGCTAGAATTGTATTAACCGGAAACATGATACATGTGTGAATACATAGACAAACATATAGTCACTAGTATGCCTCTACTTGACTAGCTCATTAATCAAAGATGGTTATGTTTCCTAACCATAGACATGTGTTGTCATTTGATTAATGGGATCACATCATTAGGAGAATGATGTGATTGACATGACCCATCCTGTTAGCTTAGCACTTGATCGTTTAGTATTCTGCTATTGCTTTCTTCATGACTTATACATGTTCCTGTAACTATGAGAATTATGCAACTCCCGTTTACCGGAGGAACACTTTTGGTACTACCAAACATCACAACGTAACTGGGTGATTATAAAGGAGTACTACAGGTGTCTCCGAAGGTACATGTTGAGTTGGCGTATTTCGAGATTAGGTTTTGTCACTCCGATTGTCGGAGAGGTATCTCTGGGCCCTCTTGGTAATACTCATCACTTAAGCCTTACAAGCATTATAACTATTAAGTTAGTTATGAGATGACGTATTACAGAACGAGTAAAGAGACTTGACGGTAATGAGATTGAACTAGGTATTGGATACCGACGATCAAATCTCGGGCAAGTAACATACCGATGACAAAGGGAACAATGTATGTTGTTATGCGGTTTGACCGATAAAGATCTTCGTAAAATATGTAGGAACCAATATGGGCATCCAGGTCCTGCTATTGTTTATTGACCGAGAATGGTTTTAGGTCATGTCTACATAATTTTCGAACCCGTAGGGTCCGCACGCTTAACGTT
The DNA here is from genome assembly GCF_018294505.1 of Triticum aestivum. Taxonomy (NCBI): domain Eukaryota; kingdom Viridiplantae; phylum Streptophyta; class Magnoliopsida; order Poales; family Poaceae; genus Triticum; species Triticum aestivum. The sequence goes on from NC_057804.1 coordinate 495,327,775, forward strand.
TCGATGACAGTTTTATTATGAGTTTATAAGTTTTGATGTACCAAAGTTTGTTCGGAGTCCTGGATGTGATCACGGACATGACGAGGAATCTCAGAATGATCAAGACATAAAGATTGATATATTGGAAGCCTATGTTTGGACATCGAAATGGTTCTGGGTGAAATCGGCATTTTACCGGAGTACCGGGAGGTTACCGGAACCCCCCCGGGGGTTGATGGGCCTACTTGGGCCACGAGGGAGAAGAGAGAAGGAGCCAGGAGGGGGCCGCGCGCCCCTCCCCCTCCTAGTCCGAATAGGACAAGGTAAGGGGGGTGGCGCCCCCCCTTTCCTTCCCCTCTTCCTCCTCTTTCCCCCCCTTCTCCTACTCCTACCTTGAAAGAGGGAGTCCTACTCCCGGTGGGAGTAGGACTCCCCCCCTTGGCGCGCCCTCTAGGCCGGCCGCCTCCTCCCCCTTGGCTCCTTTATATACGGGGGCGGGGGCACCCCAAAGACACACAAGTTGATCTACGGATCGTTCCTTAGCCGTGTGCGGTGCCCCCTTCCACCATATTCCACCTCGGTCATATCGTCACGGAGTTTAGGCGAAGCCCTGCGCCGGTAGAACATCATCATCGTCACCATGCCGTCGTGCTGACGGAACTCATCTCCGGAGCCTTTGCTGGATCGGAGGGCCGGAGATCGTCATCGAGCTGAATGTGTGCTGAACTCGGAGGCCCCGTACGTTCGGTGCTTGGATCGGTCGGATCGTGAAGACGTACGACTACATCAACCACGTTGTGCTAACGCTTCCGCTTACGGTCTACGAGGGTACGTAGACGAACACTCTCCCCTCTTGTTGCTATATCATCAACATGATCTTGCGTGTGCGTAGGAAAATTTTTGAAATTACTACGTTCCCCAACAGTGGCATCCGAGCCTAGGTTTTATGCGTTGATGTTATATGCACGAGTAGAACACAAGTGAGTTGTGGGCGATATAAGTCATACTGCTTACCAGCATGTCATACTTTGGTTCAGCGGCATTGTGAGATGAAGCGGCCCGGACCAACATTACGCGTACGCTTACGCGAGACTGGTTTCACCGCTACGAGCACTCGTTGCTTAAAGGTGACCGGCGGGTGTCTGTCTTTCTCACTTTAGTTGAACCGAGTGTGGCTACGCCCGGTCCTTGCGAAGGTTAAAATAGCACCAACTTGACAAACTATCGTTGTGGTTTTGATGCGTAGGTAAGAACGGTTCTTGCTAAGCCCGTAGCAGCCACGTAAAATTTGCAACAACAAAGTAGAGGACGTCTAACTTGTTTTTGCAGGGCATGTTGTGATGTGATATGGTCAAGACGTGATGCTATATTTTATTGTATGAGATGATCATGTTTTGTAACCGAAGTTATCGGCAACTGGCAGGAGCCATATGGTTCTCGCTTTATTGTATGAAATGCAAACGCCCTGTAATTGCTTTAATTTATCACTAAGCGGTAGCGATAGTCGTAGAAGCAATAGATGGCGTAACGACAACGATGCTACGATGGAGATCAAGGTGTCGCGCCGGTGATGATGGTGATCATGACGGTGCTTCGAAGATGGAGATCACAAGCACAAGATGATGATGGCCATATCATATCACTTATATTAATTGCATGTGATGTTTATCCTTTATGCATCTTATCTTGCTTTGATTGACGGTAGCATTTTAAGATGATCTCTCACTAATTATCAAGAAGTGTTCTCCCTGAGTATGCACCGTTGCGAAAGTTCTTCGTGCTGAGACACCACGTGATGATCGGGTGTGATAGGCTCTACGTTCAAATACAACGGGTGCAAAACAGTTGCACACACGGAATACTCAGGTTATACTTGACGAGCCTAGCATATACAGATATGGCCTCGGAACACGGAGACCGAAAGGTCGAGCGTGAATCATATAGTATATATGATCAACATAGCGATGTTCACCATTGAAACTACTCCATCTCACGTGATGATCGGACATGGTTTGGTTGATTTGGATCACGTGATCACTTAGATGACTAGAGAGATGTCTGTCTAAGTGGGAGTTCTTAAGTAATATGATTAATTGAACTTCAATTTATCATGAACTTAGTACCTGATAGTATCTTGCTTGTCTATGTTTGTTTGTAGATAGATGGCTCGTGTTGTTGTTCCATTGAATTTTAATGCGTTCCTTGAGAAAGCAAAGTTGAAAGATGATGGTAGCAATTACACGGATTGGGTCCGTAACCTGAGGATTATCCTCATTGCTGCACAGAAAAGTTACATCCTGGAAGCACCGCTGGGTGCCAGGCCTGCTGCTGATGCAACTGACGATGTTAAGAACGTCTGGCAGAGCAAAGCTGATGACTACTCTATAGTTCAGTGTGCCATGCTTTACGGCTTAGAACCGGGCCTTCAACGACGTTTTGAACGTCGTGGAGCATATGAGATGTTCCAGGAGTTGAAGTTAATATTTCAAGCAAATGCCCGGATTGAGAGATATGAAGTCTCCAATAAGTTCTATAGCTGCAAGATGGAGGAGAATAGTTCTGTCAGTGAACACATACTCAAAATGTCTGGGTATAATAATCACTTGATTCAACTGGGAGTTAATCTTCCTGATGATAGTGTCATTGACAGAATTCTCCAATCACTGCCACCAAGCTACAAGAGCTTCATAATGAACTATAATATGCAAGGGATGAACAAGACTATTCCCGAGCTCTTCACGATGCTGAAAGCCGCGGAGGTAGAAATCAAGAAGGAGCATCAAGTGTTGATGGTTAACAAAACCACTAGTTTCAAGAAGAAGGGCAAAGGGAAGAAGAAGGGGAACTTCAAAAAGAATGGCAAGCAAGTTGCTGCTCAAGAGAAGAAACCCAAGTCTGGACCTAAGCCTGAAACTGAGTGCTTCTACTACAAACAGACTGGACACTGGAAGCGGAACTGCCCCAAGTATTTGGCGGATAATAAGGATGGCAAAGTGAACAAAGGTATATGTGATATACATGTTATTGATGTGTACCTTACTAAGGCTCGCAGTAGCACCTGGGTATTTGATACTGGTTCTGTTGCTAATATTTGCAACTCGAAACAGGGACTACGGATTAAGCGAAGATTAGCTAAAGACGAGGTGACGATGCGCGTGGGAAATGGTTCCAAAGTCGATGTGATCGCGGTCGGCACGCTACCTCTACATATACCATCGGGATTAGTATTAGACCTAAATAATTGTTATTTGGTGCCAGTGTTGAGCATGAACATTATATCTGGATCTTGTTTGATGCAAGACGGTTATTCATTTAAATCAGAGAATAATGGTTGTTCTATTTATATGAGTAATATCTTTTATGGTCATGCACCCTTGAAGAGTGGTCTATTTTTATTGAATCTCGATAGTAGTGATACACATGTTCATAGTGTTGAAACCAAAAGATGCAGAGTTGATAATGATAGTGCAACTTATTTGTGGCACTGCCGTTTAGGTCATATCGGTGTAAAACGCATGAAGAAACTCCATACTGATGGGCTTTTGGAATCACTTGATTATGAATCACTTGGTACTTGCGAACCGTGCCTTATGGGCAAGATGACTAAAACGCTGTTCTCTGGTACTGTGGAGAGAGCAACAGATTTGTTGGAGATCATACATACAGATGTATGTGGTCCAATGAATGTTGAGGCTCGTGGCGGATATCGTTATTTTCTCACCTTCACAGATGATTTAAGCAGATATGGGTATATCTACTTAATGAAACACAAGTCTGAAACATTTGAAAAGTTCAAAGAATTTTAGAGTGAAGTGGAAAATCATCGTAACAAGAAAATAAAGTTTCTACAATCTGATCGTGGAGGAGAATATTTGAGTTACGAGTTTGGTCTACACTTTAAACAATGCGGGATAGTCTCGCAACTCACGCCACCTGGAACACCACAACGAAATGGTGTGTCCGAACGTCGTAATCGTACATTACTTGGTATGGTGCGATCTATGATGTCTCTTACTGATTTACCGGTATCGTTTTGGGGTTATGCTTTAGAGACGGCCGCATTCACGTTAAATAGGGCACCATCAAAATCCGTTGACACGACACCTTATGAACTGTGGTTTGGCAAGAAACCAAAGTTGTCATTTCTTAAAGTTTGGGGTTGCGATGCTTATGTGAAGAAACTTCAACCAGATAAGCTCGAACCCAAATCGGAGAAATGTGTCTTCATAGGATACCCAAAGGAGACAATTGGGTACACCTTCTATCACAGATCTGAGGGCAAGATTTTTGTTGCTAAATTCGGATCCTTTCTAGAGAAGGAGTTTCTCTCGAAAGAAGTGAGTGGGAGGAAAGTAGAACTTGACGAGATAACTATATCTACTCCCTTATTGGAAAGTAGTTCATCGCAAGAACCGGTTCCTGTGACAACTACACCAATCAGTGAGGAAGCTAATGATATTGATCATGAAACTTCAGATCAAGTTTCTACAGAACCTCGTAGGTCTACCAGAATAAGATCCGCACCAGAGTGGTACGGTAATCCTATTCTGGAAGTCATGTTACTTGACCATGATGAACCTACAAACTATGAGGAAGCGATGATGAGCCCAGATTCCGAAAAATGGCTAGAGGCCATGAAATCTGAGATGGGATCCATGTATGAAAACAAAGTATGGACTTTGGTTGACTTGCCCGGTGATCGGCAAGCTATTGAGAATAAATGGATTTTTAAGAAGAAGACTGACGCTGATGGTAATGTAACTGTCTATAAAGCTCGACTTGTTGCGAAAGGTTTTCGACAAGTTCAAGGGGTTGACTACAATGAGACTTTCTCACCCATAGCGATGCTTAAGTCTGTCCGAATCATGTTAGCTATTGCTGCATTTCATGATTATGAAATTTGGCAAATGGATGTCAAGACTGCATTCTTGAATGGATTTCTAGAAGAAGAGTTGCATATGATGCAGCCGGAAGGTTTTGTTGATCCAAAAGGTGCTAACAAAGTGTGCAAGCTCCAGCGTTCCATTTATGGACTGGTGCAAGCATCTCGGAGTTGGAATAAACGCTTTGATAGTGTGATCAAAGCATATGGTTTTATACAGACTTTTGGAGAAGCCTGTATTTACAAGAAAGTGAGTGGGAGCTCTGTAGCATTTCTAGTTTTATATGTAGATGACATATTGTTAATTGGAAATGATATAGAATTTCTGGATAGCATAAAGGGATACTTGAATAAAAGTTTTTCAATGAAAGACCTCGGTGAAGCTGCTTATATATTGGGCATCAAGATCTATAGAGATAGATCAAGACGCTTAATAGGACTTTCACAAAGCACATACCTTGACAAAATTTTGAAAAAGTTCAAAATGGATCAGGCAAAGAAAGGATTCTTGCATGTGCTACAAGGTGTGAAGTTGAGTCAAACTCAATGCCCGACCACAGCAGAAGATAGAGATAAAATGAAAGATGTTCCCTATGCTTCAGCCATAGGCTCTATTATGTATGCAATGCTGTGTACCAGACCTGACGTATGCTTAGCAATAAGCCTGGCAGGAAGGTACCAAAGTAATCCAGGAGTGGATCACTGGACAGCGGTCAAGAACATCCTGAAATACCTGAAAAGGACTAAGGATATGTTTCTCGTATATGGAGGTGACAAAGAGCTAGAAGTAAAAGGTTACGTCGATGCAAGCTTTGACACTGATCCGGACGATTCTAAATCGCAGACCGGATACGTGTTTATATTAAACGGTGGAGCTGTAAGTTGGTGCAGTTCTAAACAAAGCATCGTGGCGGGATCTACATGTGAAGCGGAGTACATAGCTGCTTCTGAAGCAGCGAATGAAGGAGTCTGGACGAAGGAGTTCATTTCTAATCTAGGTGTCATACCTAGTGCATCGGGACCAATGAAGATCTTCTGTGACAATACTGGTGCAATTGCCTTGGCAAAGGAATCCAGATTTCACAAGAGGACCAAGCACATCAAGAGACACTTCAATTCCATTCGGGACCAAGTCCAAGTGGGAGACATAGAGATTTGCAAGATACATACGGATCTGAATGTTGCAGACCCGTTGACTAAGCCTCTCTCACGAGCAAAACATGATCAGCACCAAGACTCCATGGGTGTTCGAATCATTACTATGTAATCTAGATTATTGACTCTAGTGCAAGTGGGAGACTGAAGGAAATATTCCCTAGAGGCAATAATAAAGTTATTATTATTTCCTTATATCATGATAAATGTTTATTATTCATGCTAGAATTGTATTAACCGGAAACATGATACATGTGTGAATACATAGACAAACATATAGTCACTAGTATGCCTCTACTTGACTAGCTCATTAATCAAAGATGGCTATGTTTCCTAACCATAGACATGTGTTGTCATTTGATTAATGGGATCACATCATTAGGAGAATGATGTGATTGACATGACCCATACCGTTAGCTTAGCACTTGATCGTTTAGTATTCTGCTATTGCTTTCTTCATGACTTTACATGTTCCTGTAACTATGAGAATTATGCAACTCCCGTTTACCGGAGGAACACTTGGGTACTACCAAACGTCACAACGTAACTGGGTGATTATAATAGAGTACTACAGGTGTCTCCGAAGGTACATGTTGAGTTGGCGTATTTCGAGATTAGGTTTTGTCACTCCGATTGTCGGAGAGGTATCTCTGGGCCCTCTCGATAATACTCATCACTTAAGCCTTGCAAGCATTATAACTAATAAGTTAGTTATGAGATGACGTATTACAGAACGAGTAAAGAGACTTGCCGGTAACGAGATTGAACTAGGTATTGGATACCGACGATCAAATCTCGGGCAAGTAACATACAGATGACAAAGGGAACAACGTATGTTGTTATGCGGTTTGACCGATAAAGATCTTCGTAAAATATGTAGGAACCAATATGGGCATCCAGGTCCCGCTATTGGTTATTGACCGAGAATGGTTTTAGGTCATGTCTACATAATTCTCGAACCCGTAGGGTCCGCACGCTTAACGTTTCGATGACAGTTTTATTATGAGTTTATAAGTTTTGATGTACCGAAGTTTGTTCGGAGTCCCGGATGTGATCACGGACATGACGAGGAGTCTCGGAATGATCGAGACATAAAGATTGATATATTGGAAGCCTATGTTTGGACATCGGAATGGTTCCGGGTGAAATCGGCATTTTACCGGAGTACCGGGAGGTTACCGGAACCCCCTCGGGGGTTGATGGGCCTACTTGGGCCACGAGGGAGAAGAGAGAAGGAGCCAGGAGGGGGCCGCGCGCCCCTCCCCTCCTAGTCCGAATAGGACAAGGGAAGGGGGGCGGCGCCCCCCCTTTCCTTCCCCTCTTCCTCCTCTTTCCCCCCCTTCTCCTACTCCTACTTGGAAAGAGGGAGTCCTACTCCCGGTGGGAGTAGGACTCCCCCCCTTGGCGCACCCTCTAGGCCGGCCACCTCCTCCCCCTTGGCTCCTTTATATACGGGGGCGGGGGGCACCCCAAAGACACACAAGTTGATCTACGGATCGTTCCTTAGCCGTGTGCGGTGCCCCCTTCCACCATATTCCACCTCGGTCATATCGTCGCGGAGTTTAGGCGAAGCCCTGCGTCGGTAGAACATCATCATCGTCACCACACCGTCGTGCTGACGGAACTCATCTCTGGAGCCTTTGCTGGATCGGAGGGCCGGAGATCGTCATCGAGCTGAACGTTTGCTGAACTTGGAGGCCCCGTACGTTCGGTGCTTGGATCGGTCGGATCGTGAAGACGTACGACTACATCAACCGCGTTGTGCTAACGCTTCCGCTTATGGTCTACGAGGGTACGTAGACGAACACTCTCCCCTCTCGTTGCTATATCATCAACATGATCTTGCGTGTGCGTAGGAAATTTTTTGAAATTACTACGTTCCCCAACAAATGGTAACAGGAGGCTGGGGACACGATGTTTACCCAGGTTTGGGCCCTCTCGATGGAGGTAATACCCTACTCCATGCTTGATTGATCTTGATGATATGAGTATTACAAGAGTTGATCTACCACGAGATCGTAGAGGCTAACCCTAGAAGCTAGCCTATGATTATGATTGTTGATGATGTCCTACGGACTAAACCCTCCAATTTATATAGACACCAGAGAGGGCTAGGGTTATACAGAGTCGGTTACAGAGAAGGATATCTACATATCCGAATTGCCAAGCTTGCCTTCCATGCCAAGGAGAGTCCCATCCGGACACGGGACGAAGTCTTCAATCTTGTATCTTCATGGTCCAACAGTTCGGCCAAAGTATATAGTCCGGCTGTCCGAGGACCCCCTAATCCAGGACTCCCTCAGTAGCCCCCGAACCAGGCATCAATGACGATGAGTCCGGTGTGCAGATTGTCTTCGGCATAGCAAGGCAGGTTCCATCTTCGAATCCAGAGTACCTGTATTAGCGAATAGTGTCCGGCTTCCCATTAACATTGTACTCCTCGGCTTATGTGCTTCAATAATGGTTATCTCCACGTGTCGAGTGAATACAAGAAGTCAGGGCATTTTTACATTTGCCACCCTGACTATGTAAGTAAATCATCTATTTAAAGGGACGGGGATCCTCAGATACAAATAACACCATCCTCCCCTCAGCAAGCATCTCATCAGAGCGTACCCAGAAGAAACTATCCAATCATGGCTGGCCGTTGCAGCTCCTACTCTTGCTCCCGTAGCACCAAGCCAGGTGATTGGGAGAAGTGTTCTATTCCCCATAGCCGATTAGCAGAGTTGCAGACCCAGGGGTTTCTTCCACCTGCATACATGGTCCCCGTCTAAGCCGGACTAGCCACCTATAATGGCGGGGAGCAAGCAAAGAGTTTTCCCAACCCATCTCAGGGGGAGCGGGTATGTTTTGTCCCTTATTTGCTGAGGGGACTCGGGTTTCCATTCCACCCGTTCCTCCGTGGGCTCCTGGAGTTCTATGGCCTCCAGCTGCATAATTTTACCCCTGCCTCCATATTGCACATCGCAGGTTATGTTGCCTTTTGCGAGCTATTTCTGGGTTGCGAGGCTCATTTCGAGCTATGGAAGAGGCTATTCTGCCTCGTCCCCCATAATCAAGAGGGATCAATATATCAAGTGGGCGGAGCCGAAATATGGCGCGTCGCCGAGACCGGATACTTGTCCGGCACTCCAAAGAAGGCATCCGAAGACTGGCCCTCGGAGTGGTTTTATGTGGAGGACGTTCCCCTTCCGGACCCAATTTGGACGGGCCTTCCTGAGTTCAGTAATGCTCCGCTGAAGAAACACCAAAGCTGGCGCCCCCGGAACCCCCAGGAGGAAGATAATAGAGAAGTCCTTTACCTGATGGGCAGGATAAAAACGCTAGCCAAATTAGGATTGACAATAATCGAAGTTATGTCCGTATGCATAATGCAGGGGGTGCAGCCACTTCAATATCGGGGGAAACCCATGTGGCACTTCAACAGAGAAGACGATGCTACCCGCTGCAATCGTAAAGGTCTGGACTCCGCCGCTGCTCTGGCGAAAATATTGTCCGATTTATACAAGGGAGAAGAAGAGGAGTTCCTCCGTATTAAGCCACGAGACGGATTTTCTATGTACAACCCCCCAAGCTGGGTGAGCTGCTATCGTTTACTCAACTTCATTCGTTCCTGCACTCCTCATCATAAATACTTACCCTACCAATTCCTAGCGGGAATTAAAAAAGGCCGTAAGGGAGATTCACAACCCCTCTCCACAGCCAAAGGACCCTGACTGGGCCCTTGACCCCGGACTTGAAGAAGATCCAGACATATCTGTGGAGCTTATCGACGGGACATTTTACCAGGCAAGCCGTGATGGCACCTTGGTGGCCATCATCGCCGACTATCCTAGACTGCTCCCTGTGTCAAATGTAAGTAAAACAGAAATCCTAACTTCCGAATAGGATCCCTTCCTTATGCCTTACCCCCTACACATATATTGTACTTTGTAGAAACGGTTATCAAAGCGCCGTGCCGAGCCTACAGGGGCTCATCAGCAAAGGGCACCCAAGCCGGGCAGGCTTAAGAGGAAGGCGGTTAGGATTGAGACACTGTCGCAAAGGTATAATTTTAAAACTTGCTTCGTGATTATCGTCTTTGAAATGTAACGGCGTCCATTGTGTCCTGGCAGAAAGAGTAGTCGCCGAACTATATCCGGAGACCCTGCCGGCCACGCCTCCGCCAGCCGGATTCCAGAACCGGCCTCAAGGGTGGAGGCTAATGTGGGGACAACGCCGAACTATCCTCCTGCAGAGGATGCAGACAGAATCTCCACTACGAACTCCAAAGTGGAGAGCACCATGAATCACCAGCGACAATGGGTCGTACTCCGCGATGATAGTTTGTCCGAAGAGGCATCTAATGCCTTCAACTCAGGAGACGCGTACATCCGAGCTGCTCAAGACGGACTCGCCAGAGCCACGGGCCAGTATGTAAAGGATATACGGGTAAGAAAATTTGATAAGTATTTATATCAGTAGCCCCTGAGACTTGAAACAGTTGGCTCAACTGATTTAAGGATCATTGTATGCATAGGTTCTTGTAGAGAAGAATACCCATTTATCTCAAGAGCTAGAGGAATGCAAGGCCCAGATGAGGGCCACAGTTGCCAAAATAGAGGAATCCCAGAAGGCCTCAACTGGTAATACTTGTCTCAATCAAATAGAATGTAAGTACGTACACCAGTTAATAATCGGCATGCTTTAGAAATATAACAATAGATTCCACAGACAATCCCGAAGAGAGTCCGGAGATCGTACGAGAGGAGAGCCGCATGCTCGAAGACAGTTAAAGGCTGGCGAGTGTGTGCTTACACAGGTTAGGCGGGAGAAAAACAATCTTCAAGATGCCAATATCCGGTTGGGCATCGATTTAGCAGATGTTCGGGCCCAGCTTGCTGACTCCGTGAAGGAGAATAGGAGGCTTCGACACGGCATTTATGGTAAGTGCTTAAACGAACTACAGTATAGTTCGGCGAAGAAACGAATTAACAGAGTTATGTCTGTAAGTATGCTGACAGGCCGTCCTAAAGAGGAGATGCCCAGATCCGCAGGCAATCTGCTGCAAGATCTCTCACAACTGCACGAACGAGTTCGGCAGGTGATGCAGGGTATTGCCCAGGCCTTGTGGCCATCCGCTTCCCTGCCAGGAGGCATGGGGGAGCTTGTGGATATGCTCAAGGGAGCATGGCGGTGCTTCCAATTATGGAAGGTACCGGCCTGCCGACAAGGAGCAAGGGAAGCCTGGGCCATGGTGAAGACGCGATACGCCAAGGCCGACCCGAACCATATGGCTCAGGTCGGACCTGTAGGGCCAGATGGGAAAGAGATCCCCGTAAGTCTGGTATATGACCAAGTAGAATTAGCCGCAAAGTATTCCCAATGACATTGTAGGCTAGACAGCCTGTTGGATGGTATAAAAGAAGAATTTAGCCAGTCCAAGTGACTGTACTTCAGTGGACGTATGTAGTCCCTAGCTGGATTGTAAATCATTTCTCTTGGCGGACCTTTTCGCTTCAGCCTTCGGACCTGACAGTCTGAAGTGTATCCGAATACCCGCTCAGTTATGTAAAACCGGGGTACGCATGGAAACTAGGCATAGGGGTCATGAGTGCTTGAACAGACAAGTACCCAACTAGTTATGTTATATTACATGGATAGTAAGAAACATCTTCCAGAGAGAATAGTTCCGTTAAGGGCTCCTTTCCCTGGGTACGCATGCATCAATGTACATGTCCGAACTACGAACAGAGAGCATGATACAAAACATCTGGGGATTTATGTTGTAATAGACAAAAAACATCTTTTGTTCACCGACCGATTAATCCCTTAAGAACGCTAGCTTTCGGCTTCACCCAGTCTGAGGTACACATCCAGCTGACCCGACAGTAACAATCGCAGAGGTGCTCCCCTTATGCCCTAGCCAAATTAATGGGAACGTAGGGCATAAACACAAGAGCCAGACAACCCAGCTTGGCCAAAACTTAAGTCATATCGATGCATATAATGGTGAAAAAGGGGGCACATATGGAGAAGTTACACATATGCGCTGGGCATGAAGCCCGGAAAAGAGTTATATTAAGCTTCTGTGTAAGAAGCCCCCAGGTATAAGTAGCGCGCATAGCGCGGCGAAATTGTGTAAACGTGTCACACTTTAAGCCTTCTAGAGCTATATAAGAAAGAAAGAAGAAAAAAGAGAGATTATATGATATAAAAAGGGGCGGAGGTAAGGAGACAAACACAGAGTCCTGCGCTTAGACGTAGAATCTTCGGAGTCTGGCCGCATTCCATGGGTTCGTCTCTAACCGATTATCCGATGCATCACGCAGGCGGTACACTCCTCCGGTGAGAACTTTATCAATGATGAAGGGACCCTCCCACTTGGGCTTGAGCTTGTCCTTTTTCTTCTCTGGTAAGCGTAGAACGAGTTCGCCAATGTTGTAAGTTTTGGCCCGCACTTCTCTACTTTGATACCTTCGAGCCTGCTGCTGATAGAATGCGGAACGAGATTTTGCTACATCGTGCTCTTCCTCCAAGGGATCTAGATTGTCCTGCCAATCGAGCTCGGCTTCTCTCTCTTCATACATGCGCACCCGAGGTGAGTCATGAATAATATCACAGGGCAATACCGCCTTTGCGTCGTACACCATAAAGGATGGTGTGTATCCGATAGTGCGATTTGGCGTGGTCCGCATCCCCCATAGTACGGAGTCGAGCTCCTCGACCCAGTGCATATCTGATTCCTTTAAGGACTGCACTAGTCTGGGTTTTATGCCGCTCATGATAAGACCATTTGCATGTTCGACTTGACCGTTTGTTTGGCGGTGATAGACAGAGGCGTAATCGAGTTTAATGCCCATATTACCGCACCAAGTTTTCACCTCATCAGCTGTGAAATGTGAGCCATTGTCAGTGATGATGTTGTGGGGGACACCATAACGGTGTACAACCCTTGATATGAAGTCTATCACTGGTCCGGATTCGGCCGTTTTAACTGGTTTGGCTTCTATCCATTTGGTGAACTTGTCCACCATGACCAATAAGTATTTTTTTTCTTATGGCTTCCCCCTTTAAGGGGTCCGACCATATCAAGCCCCCAGACCACGAAGGTCCAAGTTATGGGGATTGTTTGGAGAGCGGTAGGGGGCATATGGCTCTGATTGGCGAAAAGTTGGCAACCAACGCAATGTTGGACAAGGTCCTGTGCATCTGCTCGGGCTATTGGCAAGTAAAAACCTATACGGAAGGCCTTTCTTACAAGTGCCCGAGCTGCGGTGTGGTGGCCGCCGAGTCCGGCATGGATTTCGGCCAAGAGCCGCCGCCCTTCCTCTTCGGAGATGCATCTCTGGAGCACTTCGGTGGTACTTTTCTTATAAAGCTCTCCCTCGTGGACTTCGTAGGCTTTAGAGCGCCGCACGATGCTACGTGCTTCATTTTGGTCCTTAGGGAGTTCTTGCCTATTTAGGTAGGCTAAGAAGGGTTCTGTCCACGGGGCAATGCCAGCCATAATTACGTGGGCAGCAGGTGTTATTTCGGTGGCAGAGCCTCCGATTACATCAGATGGTTCGGTATCTGGGGTTATATTCGGTTCCGGACTGGTATTGCCGGTCTCCCATTCCCATACCACGGATGGCTTGAACAGCCTTTCCAAGAAGATATTAGGTGGGACGTGGTCGCGCTTGGCGCTGTTGCGGGCGAGGATATCTGCCGCTAGGTTGTTTTCTCGAACCACGTGATGGAATTCGAGCCCCTCGAACCGAGATGACATTTTGAGGACGACATTATGGTAAGCCGCCATTTTGGATCCTTGGCATCAAAGTCTCCATTTATCTGAGATATTGCGAGGTTCGAATCCCCACGCACTTCTAGGTGCTGGATGCCCATGGAGACTGCCATCCGAAGACCATGCAACAGAGCCTCGTATTCGGTTGCATTGTTGGAGTCTATGAATAGTATTTGGAGTACATACTGGACCGTGTCTCCGATGGGGGATGTCAGGACAACACCCGCTCCCAATCCGGCCAGCATTTTGGAGTCGTCAAAGTGCATGATCCAATTGGAGTATGCGTCGTACTCTTTAGGGAGTTCAGCCTCTGTCCATTCGGCGACGAAGTCAGCCAGTACTTGCGACTTAATGGCTCGCCGTGGTTTGTATGTTATGTCGAACGGAAGGAGCTCGATAGCCCATTTAGCAATCCGGCCCGTGGCATCGCGGTTATTTATTATGTCATTGAGTGGTACTTCGGAGGCCACCGTGATCGAACACTCTTGAAAGTATTGTCGTAGTTTCCGGGATGCCATGAAGATCGCGTATGCTATCTTTTGATAATGTGGGTACCGGGACTTGCATGGACTGAGAACAGTGGATACATAGTATACCGGCTTTTGAAGCGGGAACTTTTGTCCATTCGTTTCTCGTTCGACGACGAGCACTACGCTTACAACCTGGTGTGTTGCGGCTATATATAATAGCATAGGTTCGCATGTATTTGGCGCGGTTAGGATTGGATTGCTGGCCAAGAGGGCCTTTATTTCTTCCAGTCCGGTCGTGGCCGCATCTGTCCACTCGAAGTGTTCGGTGCATCGAAGAAGGCGATAAAGAGGTAGTGCATTTTCTCCCAATTGGGAGATAAAGAGGCTTAAGGCAGCCACACATCCAGTTAATTTCTGGATCTGCTTGAGGTCTGTTGGGGTAGCCAACTGTGACAGAGCTTGGATTTTTTGCCGGATTTGCTTCAATTCCTCTATTAGAAATGATGAAGCCGAGAAACTTCCTGGAAGGTACGCCGAAAACACATTCGGGTTGAGCTTGATGTCATATGTTCAAAGGTTATCGAACATGAGCCTCAAGTCATCGATTAAAGTTTCGACGTGTCTTTTTTTGATGACCACGTCGTCCATGTATGCCTCCACTGTTTTGCCGATTGTTTTTCCAGGCATGTCTGAATCATGCGTTGATAGGTTGTGCCAGTGTTTTTGAGCCCGAAAGGCATGGTGTTGAAACAGAAGGGGCCATATGGTGTGATGAATGCCGTTGCGGCTTGGTCGGACTCCGCCATGTTTATTTGATGGTATCCGGAGTATGCGTCGAGGAAACACAATGAGTCGTGTCCTGCAGTGGCGTCAATGATTTGATCAATACGAGGGAGGGGGAAGGGATCCTTGGGGCAGGCCTTGTTAAGGTCCTTGAAATCGACGCATAGGCGCCAGGATTTGTCCTTCTTTGGTACCATCACCAGGTTTGCTAGCCAGTCCGGATGTTTTATATCTCTGATGAATTCGGCCTTGAGTAACTTGGCTAGCTCTTCTCCCATGGCTTGTCGCTTAGGTTCTGAGAAGCACCGAAGAGTCTGCTTGACCGGCTTGTATCCCTTCAGTATGTTTAGGTTATGTTCGGCCAGCCTGCGTGTGATGCCTGGCATGTCTGAAGGATGCCAGGCAAAGATGTTCCAATTCTCACGCAAGAACTCTCGCAGTGCCGCGTCTATTGTGGGGTTCAGCTGTGTCCCGATGGAAGCTGTCTTTGTAGGGTCCGTTGGGTGGACCTGGAATTTGACTATCTCGTCTGCTAGTTTGAAAGAGGTGGACTTGGGTCGCTTGTCGAGTATCACGGCATCCCTGTCCACTATGGCGTGCAGCGTGGTTAGTTCTTCGGCCGCGAGGGCTTCGGATAATGCCTCCAGGGCCAGCGTAGCGGTTTTATTTTCGGCGCAGAGTGCAACGTCCGGATCACTAGCTAGAGTGATGATTCCATTGGGCCCGGGCATTTTGAGCTTCATGTACCCGTAATGGGGTATAGCTTGAAAGCTCCCGAATGCATCCCGCCCTAAAAGGGCATGGTATCCGCTGCTAAACGGGGCCACTTGGAATGTGATTTCTTCGGACTTGTAATTCTCCGGCGTGCCGAATACCGCATCTAGTGTGATTTTTCCCGCACATTGTGCCTCCCGACGAGGGATGATTCCCCTGAAGGTCGTGCTGCTCCGCTCAATGCGGCTCTTGTCTATTTCCATCTTATTGAGGCCTCCTCATAGATGAGGTTTAATCCGCTGCCGCCGTCCATGAGCACTTTAGTAAGCTAGAAGTCGTCCACGATTGGACTAAGGACCAAAGCGGCTGGTGCCTGAACTATTCAGAAATGTGGTTCGTCACTGGCATTGAAAGTTATAGCCGTGTCGTTCCATGGATTCATTGCTGCAACGTGGCAGACTTCGGCGAGGCTGCGGAGTGCTCGCTTACGCCTATTGTTTGAGGTGAAAGTCTCAAACACTGTCAGTACCGTATTGTTATATTCGGCGGGATGTTGCTTCGTGGTATGGTTGATGAGGAGATCCTTGCCGCTCTTCGCTACCTGCCGGAGTATCCAACATGCTCTAAGGCTACGTGTTGGTGTGGTATCCGCTGTGCTGTGAATTTTGCACGGCCCATTGAGCCATTCCTCCAATACGGTTCCACGCCCTATAGCGGGCCTTGGTTTTTTGGTAATTGAATCGGGTGACTTGCGAGAGGTTACCCTTTTAGTTTGGATGAAGGGTTTAGTGAGAGCCAGAGGATCCCAGAATATTGTTTGGGTTTTCCAGGCGCTTTCCACGCACAGTACTTCTGTACTATGGCCGACAAGTCAGCAAAGCATACTATGTCGCGGCGACTTATGGCGTTGAGGATTCCCTTGTCCGTGCAATTTTCACAAAAGAATGAGATTGTGTCTTCCTCGCGATAGTCCTTAACCTTGTTTATTACAAGGAGGAATGTGGCCCAGAAGTGATGTACTGACTCTTGGGGCTCTTGTCTGATGTGGGAAAGATTGCTTGAATCTGGGCGGGTGGGTAGATTTAAGTCCAAACCCTGACCCGATCTGAGGCCCAGGGGCAGAGAGCTTCCGAGCTTGGCCGCTCGGGCTCCGGGATGTTGCCCAATTTTTCTAGCCCGCCGCCCGATTCTAAGTTTGAGGTTTGGGTCATGTCCTCCCACGAACGGGTGTCTGGCTTGGAGAGTTCAGAAATCCGAACATAGTTCATCCTCAAAATAGAGGGAGAGTCGATGCGTTGCTCTTCCACTACCGCTATCTCATGGGTGGCCGATGGAGAGTTAATATCCCTTTGGTCGGGTTTAAGCCCAATCCGATCATAGTCCGTAGCGACACCCAGAGCGGCGATGCGACCCAAGAGCTCATTCCTGGAAGAGAGCTCCATCAGATCCATCTGTTCGGCAAGTTCCAAGTTGATGTGGAGGCTGTTTTTGATGGCCTGAGAAGTCATCGTCGGCACGACAGCCGATCGAGCAGTCATGACGAAGCCGCCCAGTCGGAGAGTTTGGCATAGGGCCAGGGCTCCCCTAGAGGTGATGTTGTCCTTGACAACGAGGCGAGCCATCAAACCTTACCATGAGGACACAGTGGAACTCTCAATTAAAGCACCAATGTTAGTGTCAAAACCGGTGGATCTCGGGTAGGGGGTCCCGAACTGTGCGTCTAAGGCTAATGGTAACAGGAGGCTGGGGACACGATGTTTACCCAGGTTCGGGCCCTCTCGATGGAGGTACTACCCTACTTCCTGATTGATTGATCTTGATGATATGAGTATTACAAGAGTTGATCTACCACGAGATCGTAGAGGCTAACCCTAGAAGCTAGCCTATGATTATGATTGTTGATGATGTCCTACGGATTAAACCCTCTAGTTTATATAGACACCGGAGGGGGATAGGGTTACACAGAGTCGGTTATAGAGAAGGAGATCTACATATCCAAATTGTCAAGCTTGCCTTCCACACCAAGGAGAGTCCCATCCGAACACGGGACGAAGTCTTCAATCTTGTATCTTCATGGTCTAACAGTCTTGCCAGAGTATATAGTCCGGCTGTCCGAGGACCCCCTAATCCAGGACTCCCTCACCCTGGATTACGAGATTCCTCAGATCAAGGTATTCACTCAACTACAAAGCTGACACACTCAACCATGGCAGCTACTTGCCCCCAATTGAAGTCCTCAAGCGGACGTTTTCCTCAGCTGATGAAAAGGGCAAGGCCACTGCTATCATTGATGAAGGCATTCATCCATTGGATGGATAGTTTCGCAAAGCTGCTTCATATTCCACCAATGATGACTCTGCTACTCATGACTTTGCCGCCAATGCTTCAAAGCAAAGTCCTCAAGCTACAACTCCAAGGGTGATGACTAATCATGAGCTTCTCCTCGGTCTTCATCAAAAGGTGGATCACAATCACAAATGGGTAAAGCGTCAATTTGGCGCTATTGTTCACAACATGACTGCAACTTATAATTCTGTGAAGAAAAACCACTATTACCTCAATGAAGTTTTTGATCGCACCTGGGCTATTCTGACTCATCTCTACGGTGATGAGGATCTCAAGCAAATGGGTTTCAAGCGGGACTTCATCTGGGCTAAGCCTCCAGCAAAGAAATTCAAGAAGGTTGAAGTTCCTCCTTTGGTTCCCAGCTCATATTCCTCATCGCGCGAGACTGATGAAAATGAAGACTTGGACGACACTGTGGCAGGCCCTACTACAACAACCGACCCCGACAACACTGGCGCTCCTCCATAAACTTCGTGAAGAAATTCTTCAGGGGCGTTAGTCCTCACTTTTTCGTCCCTTTTGGTCATTTGATGACAAAGGGGGAGAAATTTGAGTTAGTCTTCAAACGGTATCTATATGGGCATTTTTTTGGTTAAGTTGCAACTCTCGCTCTTCTGAAGTGTTTGTTGAATGAGTTGTAACTTAAGTCCGATGGTGACCTGATACTTTTGCTATGTTTTCTGCATGCTATTTCATCATATATCCTATGCACGCATGCTGAATTACATAAGTCACCATATTTCATCATGCATTTCAAATTCTTCAATCTATATGTTAAATGCATGTATGAATTACAAGATATGGGGGGATCTCCATGATTCTACTCTTCAAGTGTGCATTTCTTCAAAAGAAAATTCCTCACTATGCACATCTTCAGGGGGAGTTCTTCTATATCTTGCAATCAAATTCCTCACTATTGAGTACTTTCAATTCATATGTTTATCCCTGTTGAAAACATAACCTATATTGTCATCAATCACCAAAAAGGGGGAGATTGTAAGTGCATCTAGTGCCCCTTAGTGATTTTGGTGTATTGAAGACTTATAGGTTAAGGGACTAATATGTTTGTAAGTGTACACAGGGTCTATAAGTCGACGAGGAGTTTGATATTTACAATGAAAGTCGACCCCTAAAAATGAATGTCTTCGACTGAAGACTTTGGTTCTCCTGAAGACTTTGTAAATGAAGAAATTGGTGTGACCTTGAAGACTTGGATATTCATGCGAGGAATATGAAGCGTGAAGACTTTTGTTTTCGTAGTTTCATTTCTCTTTCTTGAGTCATAGGAAACACTGTACTGTTAAAGGGGGTCAAGGTAATACTAAGGAAACTGATTTCCAAGTGATGCTCATCTCAAAATCCTACACCTACCCAATCCTTCGAGTGAAGCCATTGGAAATCTCATATCAGTTCAGTCAATTAATTCAGTGACAGAGACGAAGATCTTCTGGTCTTTGAGGAATTTGTTCTGACTGAGGAGTTAGGAATTCGCCAGTGCGAATTGCCTATGCAGTGAGGAACATGATAGCCCTGAGGAATTCAAACCTCAAATATCCGACCGTTGCTCTGCTACGCACCAGCTGTCCTAAAATATCTACCCACCTAACGGTCATATCAACCAAGGGCATTTATGTCTTATCATGTCGGGCTGCTCCCTAGGCTATAAATAGCCGCCCCCTACAACCACTAGTTGGTTGGCTGCTCCGTGAGAAACTGACACTTGTCATTTGAGAGCAACCCATCCTGCGAGGACTTTGAGCGAAAATCATCAAGTGAGGAAAAACCCAAATCCCAAACCCAAACCTACAAACCCCAAAGTGATTGAGCATCACTAAAGAGATTGTTCCTGTGTGGAATTGACACTTGTTACCTTTGAGGATTGTGTATCCTCCAGGCGGTTAGGCGTCATGGTCTGAACATCCAAGAGGAATTGTGGATTGCCGAGTGACCAAGTCTATGAAGGTTTGGAAGTCACCTGTGAAGACTTACCACTACTGTTGGGCGAGATTTGTGTGATCTTAGCTCAAGGAGAATACGGTGAGGACTGTGTGTCCGGGACTGTGTGTCCTCGAGTTTAAATACTCAGCCCCTCCAACCAAACATACAACTGTCACAGCAGTTGGAACTGGTCGACCAAATCATTGTCTTCACCAAGCCTACTGGTTCTATTTCCTCAACCCTTTCATTTCCTCAATTATGTGTTGATGAACCTGATCATTACTGTTTGAAGACTTTGACTGAAGACTTTCTCTAATTCCTCAATCCTATTTCTTCAGTCAGTTTAGTCTTCATCTTGTATCTTGTGTTTACGCTTTCTGTACTCTGTGTTTTGTCTTTCATTTCATCATGAAGACTATGTTGTTGTTCTGTTATGCTTATACCTGAGTACTTATTCCGCTGCAAGTAATTCTTCGCTTAGGAATTTCCTCACCCTGTAATTCCTTAGTGAAGAATTCATAAAAATCGCCTATTCACCCCCCCCCCTCTAGTCGACGTAACCCACTTTCAGGAGCACTAGACAATGGTCAAGGACATCTTGAAATACCTGAAAAGTACTAACGATATCTTTCTCGTTTATGGAGGTGACAAAGAGCTCGTCGTAAACGGATACGTCGATGCAAGCTTTGACACTGATCCGGATGACTCTAAGTCGCAATTTGGATACGTATTTTTATTGAATGGTGGAGCTGTCAGTTGGTGCAGTTTCAAGCAAAGCGTCATGGCGGGATGTACGTGTGAAGCGGAGTATATAGCTTCTTCAGAAGCAGCAAATGAAGGAGTCTGGATGAAGGAGTTCATATCCGATCTAGGTGTCATACCTAGTGCATCAGGTCCAATGAAAATCTTTTGTGACAACACTGGTGCAATTGCCTTGGCGAAGGAATCCAGATTTCACAAGAGAACCAAGCACATCAAGAGATGCTTTAATTCCATCCATCATCAAGTGTCGGAGGGAGACATAGAGATTTGCAAGATACATAGGGATCTGAATGTTGCAGACCCGTTGACTAGGCCTCCTCCACGAGCAAAACATGATCAGCACCAAAACTCCATGGGTGTTAGAATCATTGCTTTGTAATCTAGAGTATTGACTCTAGTGCAAGTGGGAGACTGAAGGAAATATGTCGTAGAGGCAATAATAAAGTTATTATTTATTTCCTTATTTCATGAGAAATGTTTATTATTCATGCTTGAATTGTATTAACCAGAAACTTAGTACATGTGTGAATACATAGACAAAACATAGTGTCCCTAATATGCCTCTACTAGACTAGCTCGTTAATCAAAGATGGTTATGGTTATGTTTCCTAACCATAGACATGTGTTGTCATTTGATGAACGGGGTCACATCATTAGGAGAATGATGTGATGGACATGACCCATTCGTTAGCTTAGCATTATGATCATTACAGTTTCATTGCTATTGCTTTCTTCATGACTTATACATGTTCCTCAGACTATGAGATTATGCAACTTCTGAATGCCGGAGGAACACCTTGTGTGCTATCAAACGTCACAACGTAAATGGGTGATTATAAAGATGCTCTACAGGTATCTCCGAAGGTGTTTGTTGGGTTGGCATAGGTCTATATTAGGATTTGTCACTCCGTGTTTCGAGAGGTATCTCTAGGCCCTCTTGGTAATGCTCATCACTATAAGCCTTGCAAGCAATGTGACTAATGAGTTAATTGCAGGATGAAGTATTACGGAACGAGTAAAGAGACTTGCCGGTAATGAGATTTAACTAGGTATGATGATATCGACGATCGAATCTCGGGCAAGTAACATACTGATGACGAACGGAACAACGTATGTTGTTATGCGGTTTGACCGATAAAGATCTTCGTAGAATATGTAGGAGCCAATATGACCATCCAGGTTCCACTATTGGTTATTGATTGGAGATGTGTCTCGATCATGTCTACATAGTTCTCGAACCTGTAGGGTCCGCACGCTTAACATTCGATGACGATTTGTATTATGAGTTATGTGTTTTGATGACTGAAGTTTTTTTGGAGTCCCGGATGAGATCACAAACATGACGAGGAGTCTCAAAATGGTCGAGACATAAAGATTGATATATTGGAAGGCTATATTCGTACATTGGAAAGGTTCCGGACAAGTTCGGGTATTTTACGGAGTACCTGGAGGTTACCGAAACCCCCGGGGGAGTTAATGGGCTTTAATGGGCTTTAGGGGAAAAGGAGAGAAGAGCCACAAGGGGTGGCCGCACGCCGCCCCCCCCTAATGGGCTGGTCCGAATTGGACTAGGAGGGGGCGGCGCCCCCCTCTCCTTCCTTCTCTCCTCTTCCCCCTTCCTCCTTCTCCTAGTTGGAATAGGAAAGGGGGGTGAATCCTACTTGGACCGGGAGTCCAAGTAGGACTCCCCCCTTGGCCCGCCCCCTCTAGGCCGGCCTCCTCCTCCTCCCTCCTTTATATACGGGGGAAGGGGCACCTAGAAGACACCAAGTCTTCTCTTAGCCGCGTGCGGTGCCCCCTCCACAGTTACACACCTCGATCATATCGCCATGGTGCTTAGGCAAAACCTTGCGCCGATAATATCATCATCACCGTCGCCAAGCTATCGTGTTGACAGAATTCACCCTCGTCCTCAACTGGATCAAGAGCACGAGGGACGTCATCGAGCTAAACGTGTGCTGAATGCGGAGGTGTCGTACGTTCGGTACTTGGATCGGTTGGATCATGAAGAAGTTCGACTACATCAACCGCGTTACTAAACGCTTCCGCTTTCGGTGTACGAGGGTACGTGGACACACTCTCCCCTCTTGTTGCTATGCATCTCCTAGATAGATCTTGTGTGTTCGTAGGAATTTTTTTGAAATTACTGCGTTCCCCAACACAATCTTTGTATCAAAACCTCAGATTGGTACCTGTGGGTGACTAGTAGTGTTGTCTACATCTTATAGTTGATGCTAGATGGTTTATTTGGTGGAAGATTATATGTTCAGATCCATTATGCTATTTATTACTCCTCTGATCTTGAGCATGAATATGATTCGTGAGTAGTTGCTTTTGTTCTTGAGGACATGGGAGAAGTCTTGTCATAAGTAATCATGTGAATTTGATATTCGTTCGATATTTTGATGATGTGTATGTTGTGATTCCTTAGTGGTGTTATGTGAATGTCAACTACATGACACTTCACCATCTTTGGGCCTAAGGGAATGCATTGTGGAGTAGTTATTAGATGATGGGTTGCTAGAGTGACAAAAGCTTAAACCTTAGTTTATGCGCTATTCCGTAAGGGACTGATTTGGATCCATATGTTTAATGATATGGTTAGATGTTATCTCAATTCTTCTTTCGTAGTTGCGGATGCTTGCGAGAGGGGTTAATCACAAGTGGGGGGATTTTCTAAGTAAGAACTGCACCCAAGCACCGGTCCACCCACATATCAAATTATCAAAGTAGCGCGCAAATCAAACCAACATGATGAAAACGACTAGATGAAATTCCCGTGTGTCAGAAAAAGGATTGGGTTACCTTGATGCACCTATTGTTACTACTTGTTACAATTAGTTTGCTATCAAACTACCTGTTACCAACAATTTCAGTGCATGCAGAAAATACCTTGCCAAAAATCTCTTATTATTTCCTTCTACTCCTCGTTGGGTTCGACACTCTTATTTATCGAAAGTATTACAATTGATTCCCTATACTTGTGGGTCATCATATAGCATTTTGTATTGGGGTAGTAATCTCATGTATCCATGTTAATAGTCTAATCTGTGTCAGCTAAGTGGGTCCTGTCAATAATAGAATAAAACTTTTCCCAGTGTAAGGTATGCATGCATGCAGTAACTTTCTCGTCTCTCTCCAAAACAACTGCATGCATTTTATTTTATTTTTAAATTTTAGATGGTCAATATCTTCTAAAAAAATTCTATTATTGTAATTTTTTAGATATTCAAATTTCTTGACACATGATCTGTAGAACAAGACCAATCTTTAATATATTTAAAGAAGTTTAATTTTTTTTACTATTTAAAAGAAAATGAAATATCATATTTTCGAAGATCCTTATTTCACTATTTCTTTTGTGAAGTCGTTTTGTTCACTCATTTGAGTTTCATTTATTTTTAAAATATACCAGCATATTGAAACATGTATTTTTTTAAATGAGTGAATGTCCTAAAAGTAACTGAAGCATGTCATTTCGAATGAAATATGTGTTTTAAAATAAGTGAAACACATGAGTGTAATGTGTTTTCTCAAATGAGTGAAATCTAACTTATGTAACTAAGTGTAATGATTTTCTGAAATGAGTGAAATTAGTTTTGAGATCTATCTATACCACTATATAGTGTGCTAATAGCTTCAAATATGAGTCATTGGATATGCCCATCCAACGGTCAAGAGAAGGCAAATCCGAGCATCATCATCCGTTGGATATAGTTTTCAACTCATAGGATTCTGTAATGTGGCCTTCTAATTGAACCCCCAACTCTACCACCTCATGTGTTCTAGAAGCATCTATTCACATGCTTATCTGATACTCTAATAAAAAGATACTACAACAATCTGGATTCTATAGAGGTAAGAACCAAGTTGGATCTTGTCCAATACGATTCTAGGAAATGAAATACATATTAAAATGTATTTTCCCATGCTTTTTACATATATTTAAATGGCGTGCAAAACACGTACAATTTACTAGTATTTTGTAATGGGTGAAATCAGTTTTTTTAACAAGGGAAATATAATATTTCAATTGAGTGAGTGTAATGTGTTTTTGAAATGAGTGAAATATTTCTTTTGCAAATAAGTGTAATGCGTTTTCTCTAATTAGTGAAATCTATTTTTGGAACGAGTGAAATCACTTTTTTGAAACAAGTGAAATATAATATTTCAATTGACTGAGTGTAATGTGTTTTCTGAAATGAGTGAAATTAGTTTCTTGAAACGGGTGACATATAGTTTTAAAATATAAATTTTTGTGATGTGTGAACTCAGTTTTTTTAAACTGAGTGGAATATAGTACTTCAAATGAGTGAATCTAGTGTGTTTTTTGAAATGAGTGAAATAAGTGTTTTCAACTAAGTGAAATCAGTTGTTTGTAAATGAAATGTGTCTTGAAATAATAAAATCAATTTGAAATAATAAAATCAATTTGTAAATGAGTGAAGTCTGTATTTTCAAATTAGTGAAATAATTTGTTCGGAATGAGTAAACTCTGTTTATTAAAATGAGTAAAATCATACTTTTTGTAATGTGAAACTAATTACAATAACAACAACAACAACAACAACAACAACAACAACAACAACAAAGCCTTTAGTCCCAAGCAAGTTGGGATAGGCTAGAGGTAAAACCCATAAGATCTCGCAACCAACTCATGGCTCTGGCACATGGATAGGAAGCTTCCATGCACCCCTGTCCATAGCTAGCTCTTTGGTGATACTCCAATCCTTCAGGTCTCTCTTAACGGACTCCTCCCATGTCAAATTCGGTCTACCCCGCCCTCTCTTGACATTCTCCGCACGCTTTAGCCATCCGCTATGCACTGGAGCTTCTGGAGGCCTGCGCTGCATATGCCCAAACCATCTCAGACGATGTTGGACAAGCTTCTCTTCAATTGGTGCTACCCCAACTCTATCTCGTATATCATCATTCCGGACTCGATCCTTCCTCGTGTGGACACACATCCATCTCAACATACGCATCTCTCCCACACCTAACTATTGAACATGTCGCCTTTTAGTCGGCCAACACTCAGCGCCATACAACATTGCGGGTCAAACCGCCGTCCTATAGAACTTGCCTTTTAGCTTTTGTGGCACTCTCTTGTCATAGAGAATGCCAGAAGCTTGGTGCCACTTCATCCATCCGGCTTTGATCCGATGGATCACATCTTCATCAATACCCCCATCCTCCTGCAGCATTGACCCCAAATACCGAAAGGTGTCCTTCTGAGGTACCACCTGACCATCAAGGCTAACCTCCTCCTCCTCACACCTAGTAGTACTGAAACCGCACATCATGTACTCGATTTTTAGTCCTACTAAGCCTAAACCCTTTCGATTCCAAGGTTTGTCTCCATAACTCTAACTTTCTATTTACCCCCGCCCGACTATCGTCAACTAGCACCGCATCATCCGCAAAGAGCATACACCATGGGATATCTCCTTGTATATCCCTTGTGACCTCATCCATCACCAATGCAAAAAGATAAGGGCTCAAAGTTGACCCCAGATGCAGTCCTATCTTAATCAGGAAGTCATCAGTGTCGACATCACTTGTCTGAACACTTGTCACAACATTATCGTACATGTCCTTGATGAGGGTAATGTATTTTGCTGGGACTTTGTATTTCTCCAAGGCCCACATGACATTTCGCGGTATCTTATCATAGGTCTTCTCCAAGTCAATGAACACCATATGCAAGTCCTTCTTTTGCTCCCTATATCTCTCCATAAGCTGTCGTACCAAGAAAATGGCTTCCATGGTCGACCTCCCAGGCATGAAACCAAACTGGTTTTTGGTCACGCTTGTCATTCTTCTTAAGGGGTTCTCAATGACTCTCTCCCATAGCTTCATTGTATGGCTCATCAGCTTAATTCCATGGTAATTAGTACAACTCTGAACATCCCCCTTGTTTTTGAAGATTGGTACTAATATACTCCGTCTCCATTCTTCTGGCATCTTGTTTGCCTGAAAAATGAGGTTGAAAAGCTTGGTTAGCCATACTATCGCTATGTCCCTGAGACCTTTCCACACCTCAATGGGGATACAATCCAGGCCCATCGCCTTGCCTCCCTTCATTCTTTTTAAAGCCTCCTTGACCTCGGACTCCTGGATTCGACGCACAAAACGTATGATGGTCTCATCAAATGTGAAACTAATTGAAACAGTAAAATTCAATCTAGCCAAATTGTATCCAAGACCGGTCTTGTTTTAAAGGTCTTGTCGCCCTGAATTCAAATGTACAAAAATTTTCATTAATGGAAATTTGGTTCATAAGTTATTAACCATTCAAAATATGACCAGGAAATAAAATGCAACTATTTTGTTTGGGGAAAGAACCCACGCGCGGTCCTCTTCATCAGTCACCCGCTCCTGTCACATCTAAAGCACCACACATCTGACATGCACAGATGTATTTCTTTATCTACTATTCGTATTGCATAGCAAATTATTTTTACTTTATACATACAAAGAGGGCACGGATATCAGAAAAAGCAAGTGAACGACAGATTCTCCACCGATAGCTCCCGGCTCCGGTAAAAAAATGCGTTGATCAACTAGCTAGCCTCAGGCTTTGGTAGCCACTAGCCAGCCTGCTACGTACGTGAGTGTTGTCTCCTGGAAGAATCGATTAAGCGTGGCTTGTATTTGCACATCTCGCCGTAAAGCAATCCGCAGGTCATACTACTTAGCCAGTGTACCTACGAACTCGGCCGACAGAAAAGTAGTCATCGTGGAGCGATCGGGGCCTAGTCAACAACAACATCAAACCATGCACGGGTAGCCGCGCTCAGGAATGTCTTCATGACCATCACTGCCTTCTCCATATGCCGTGCCGCTGCCAGGTCCGGCGATGCTAACTCGCCGACTGTGGGCTTGCACAGCTGTCGGTGCCGGCTGCGGGGTACCATGGGCGTGGGGCTGGACGATACGGCAGAGGCATAGGCATGCACCAGCGCAGGCTTAGCAAGTGCATGACTTGAACCCAGAGTTTTTGGTTTAAATATTTCTAATTATTTATTAGTGCGCATGCTTGTTCGCTGAATCGAGCGTCTGGCTCACACGCATGCATATAGAAAAAGATTTATCTGCTAGCGCGTATACATTGTGATAATAAATGCGTTCATACAGATAACTTTTCTTTAGAGAAAACAGATCTACGTACATTTATTTTGGGTTTTTAAATTTTAAAAAAGTTATATCTTTGAACCATGTGTTGAAATTCAGATCTGTTTCCATGGTTGAAATTCTTACGACGATATCTTTGAAACTAAATCCTGTATGGGTATATTTTGATGAATTTTTTCGATGCCAACTTTGGTGCTATAAGGTGCGATTCTATTACTGCATGGCGCAACTTTAGTACTGTATGGTGTAATTTTTTCAAAACTATTTTTAGTGCTGCATGATCTAACTTACTGTAAGGTTGCAACATAACAACCATGACAACCAACTTTTTATGATGTGCAAATAGTTTACTGTCTTAGCTAACTAGCTACTCGTTGATGTACAACCCCTTCACTACTTGTGGATGTGTAATTTTCCATGCACATCTTACCCACCAAACCTTACCAACAATATGTGCAACTTAGTCTGTTGTTCTAGCCAACTGTCTAGTAGTCGATGTGCAACTCCTTCCTCTTTTCTACCTGTGGATGTGTAGTTTGAGTTGGCAGGGGTAACATATAGAGTTGCATATAGTCTGCTATGCAGTTAGTAGGGGCAACATACATAATCGCACATTTCACTGGCAGAAATAGTGGGAAGGTGAAAACTTGGTATTGAAGAGATGGATACAGATGGGGGATAAAGTGGGCTATCTCACTAGCAGCATGGTTCGAACGGGGTCCTAGCAGGGAAACTACTGTTAGATAGTTGATCGGGGAAGCATCCGAAGTTGCACATTCATTCTTAGGCAGTTGGCCGAGACAACAAATAGTGCAATCCACACATCCACGGACAGGGGGAAGTTGCACATAACTACTAAGCAGTTGGCCTGGGAAACAAACGAAGTTGCACATCTCATTGTTAGGGGGTAGGTTGGGGGAGGTGCCATCAGTGAAACTGCACGTCCATGGGTAGGGAGAAAGTTGCCCGTCGACTCTGAGATAGTTGCACATCAAGACTACTAGGCACTTGCACCTAACGGGGATAAAATTGCACATGATAAAATTTGTCCAAACATACTCATGCGGGATCTAGTTTTGAAGAGCACATCATGTGGGTTCCAACGGTGAAAGTGGATCTTAATTCCAATATTCAATTAAAAAATTATGACGTTTTTTAGAAAAATGAAAACCCGAATTAAATGCGCTCACATATGTCCGCATGAGTGAAAACTAGACATCCACAAGTAGGAAAAAGTTGCACATCGACTGTCATACAGTTGCACATTGACTCCTAGACAGTTGCACCGAATGGGGATTAAGTTGCACAAATAAAATCGGTGGAACACATCCATGCGAGATCTTGTTTCGAACAACACATTGCAAGGGTTCCAACAATAAGAATGGATCTTAATTCCAACGCGCAGTTTAAAAGTTGTGACTTTTAAAAAAATTGGAATCCGAATTAAATGTGTTTGGGGTTTTCTAGTAGAGAGTAACTTATACTAGTATCATGCATATGGCACTAGTCTAAATTATTAACTTCATAGTTGTAGGATCGAAAGTATGTCTAGAGGGGGGGGTGATTAGACTACTTGACCAAATAAAAACTTAGCCTTTTCCCAATTTTAATTCTTGGCAGGTTTTAGCAACTTAGCACAAGTCAAGCAATCAACCTACACATGCAATTCTAGAGTATAGCAGCGGAAAGTAACACAATTGCATATGAAGGTAAAGGGAGGAGTTTGAGGAGGCAAACTCAATTTGTAGACACGGAGATTTTTGAGCCATGGTTCCGATAGGTGGTGCTATCGTATATCCACGTTGATGGAGACTTCAACCCACGAAGGGTAACGGTTGAGCGAGTCCACGGAGGGCTCCACCCACGAAGGATCCGCGAAGAAGCAACATTGTCTACCCCACCATGGCCGTCGCCCACGAAGGACTTGCCTCACTAGGCGTAGATCTTCACGAAGTAGGCGATCTCCTTGCCCGTACAAACTTCTTGGTTCAACTCCACAATCTTGTCAGAGGCTCCCAAGTGACACCTAGCCAATCTAGGAGAGACCACTCTCCAAGAAGTAACAAATGGTGTGTTAATGATGAACTCCTTGCTCTTGTGCTTCAAATGATAGTCTCCCCAACACTCAACTCTCTCTCACATGATATGGGTTTGGTGGAAAGAAGATTTGAGTGGAAAGCAACTTGGGGAAGGCTAGAGATCAAGATTCATATGGTAGGATTGGAATATCTTGACCTCAACACAAGTGTAGGTGGTTCTCTCTCAGAAAATGTAAGTTGGAAGTGTAGGCATGTTCTGATGGCTCTCTCCACGAATGAAGAGGAGGTAGGGGGTATATATAGCCTCCACACAAAATCTAACCGTTACACACAACTTACCAATCTCGATGGGACCAAATTGAGAAACTCAGTCAGACTGATTCAGTAAATCTAGTGACCGTTAGGATTTTTGGTGGGACCGACATGCAACTCGGTAGGACCGATATGGTTAGGGTTAGGGCATAACGTAATCTCGGTGAGACCGATTAAACAAACTCGGTGAGACCGATTTTGGTAATAAGCTAACCAGAGAGTTGGTCAGGTAAACTCGGTGGGACCGATTTGCTCATCTCGGTGGGACCGAAACGTTATGAAAGGGAAAAAGAGAGTTTACATTGCAATCTCGGTGGGACCGATCGCTCATCTTGGTGAGACCGAAACGTTACGAAGGGAAATATAGAGATTACAATCCCATCTCATTGAGACCGAGATCCCTATCGGTGAGACCGATTTGCTTAGGGTTTGTGGCAGTGGCTATGACATCTGAACTCGGTGGCGCCGGATAGAAAGAATCAGTGGGGTTGAGTTTGACTTTTGGTTTAGGTCATATGTGGAAGTGAGAAAGTAGTTGAGGGATTTTGAGCATATCACTAAGTACTTTGAGCAAGAACCTCATTAAGCAACACCTCATCCCTCCTTGATAGTATTGGCTTTTCCTATAGACTCAATGTGATCTTGGATCACTAAAATAGAAAATGTAGAGTCTTGAGCTTTGAGCTTGAGCCAATCCTTTTGTCCTTAGCATTTTGAGGGGCCCACTTTTCTCATCCATGCCATGCCAATCATTGAGCTTTCCTGAAATATTTATCTTGGGATAGCATTAGCTCAATGAGCTATATGTTGTTAGGAATTACCAAAACCACCTAGGGATAGTTGTACTTTCAATCTCCCCCTTTTTGGTAATTGATGACAACATATAGATCAAAGCTTCGACAAGTGATAATAAGATTGAAAATATTGTCGCTTTGAGAAGTATGTGAAAAGCAAGAGCTCCCCCTAAAGTTGTGCATAGTTTAAGATTTGCTTTGGACTGCAAATGCACAATGAATTAGGATCATGGGGTACTCTTCAATGTCACATACATCTTGGTGGAGCGCTCAAAATGATAATAATTAAATACATGCACTCATCACCAAGCAAAGTGAATGATCATATGAGAATAAGAGATAATATCATCCAAACAAGCATTAATGTAGCATAGCATATGATCAAACACATGATCATCCGAGTATCACACAAACGACAGAATGTATCTCAAACAGGCAAACAAATGAAGTTCAACCACCAAAAACAAGAGAGAACAAAAGCAAGACACTCTCTCTCGAAGTCTATGATCTATACATTTTCTCCCCCTTTAGCAACAAGTTACCAAAAAGTTCATAAAAACTGCATAGTGCTAAATCGACTCTCAGACTTGGTCTTGATGTGGTGGTGTAGAAATGACTCCAAGGACGAAGGCATCAGTTGAGGATGATGGAGCTGGTGGAGTGGCTACTAGAGCTGGTGGCACTTTAGCTGTTGCTGGTGCTAATGAAGTTGCTCTGGTGTCTGTCACTGGCACTGCAGCAGATCTCTAGCCTCCTGGCACTCTAGCAAATGTATCTGTGGTAGACTTGCCCTTCCTCTCCTCCATTTCATCCTGAAGTTGCTCAAGAACTGACTGTATCACAGTGACCTTCACATCTAAATCATAGAACTTTTGCTCCATGATTCTCTCCAGGCTCTCCTGGTTTTGTGTCAGGGTGGCCAAACCCTTCTCAATCCTCAGAGTGGAGGCAATCAAGTAGCCAGGCTGATCTTTCTTGCTCTTCAGGAAGTACTGAGATGCCTCTTCAGCAGTTGGCATCTTAGCAGCCTTTTTAGTCCTTGCCTTCTCCTTCTTCTCTTGTGCTTGCACAGAAGATGGTTCATTCTCATCCATCGCTACAGTGTTGTCCTCAAAATCTGGGAAGATGGGCAGGTGTTCCTTGTCCAAGAGGTAAGTGTCTGTGCCCATCTTGGAGTTGATGAGCTCCTGAATGTGTGGGGCATACCCACAGCTCCTCTTCTGGTCAGCAACTGTCCTCTTGATAGTCTCAACAATTAAGCTCATGACTTTGAACTTTTGAGGCACATAAAATATGTGAAGCAAATTAATTGCATGGCCTCTGATCATCTTGTGATCACCTAACTTTGGCAACAAGGTATGCCTAAGGATCCAGTTGATTGGTGGCAAACATGACAGAAGGTAATGTACTGATCCAAATTTGTGTGTCTCAACAGCAGCATCTGGGATCTCTCTGTACATATGTGCCATGGAGTTGTGATCCTTCTTCTTCTTGGCATAGACATCCAAGTCATCTTCACTCTCCTTAGGGGCATTGATCAAATTGGCCCATTCTTCAACAGTTGATTGGTACCTGGTACCTTCAGACATCCAGATAATCCTTCCATCTGGGTAGAAGTGAGCTGTGGAGTAGAACTGCATAATAAGCTCATCATTCCATTTTGTGAGCTTCTGCCCAACAAATTTTTCTATCCCACAAGACTTAAAACTATCATAGACTCCTGGATAATGCTCTTCGTTGTTTCTGATGTACTTCCAGTCCACCCATCTCATATCATAGACAATTGGCTTCTTATCAAGCAGCACTGTCTCATAGAAGTCTTGATGTTCCTTTGTATGGAACATGTAGTCCACAACAGTCCTTCTCCTCACAGCATAGGGATCTGTCAATCTCCATTGTCTGAGTCCTGCATCTTTCTTGAGCTTCATGTCCTCAGCTACTGGATGAGCATCGTTGTGATCTAGAATTTTGGGTTTCAACTTCCTCAAGACATGTGACTCATCATCTTCTTCTTCTTCAGCAGCTTCAGGCACTGGGGCCTTGTTCTTCTCTGCAGCTGGTATGCTCCTAGTGTTCCTCTTGGGTGCAGTCTTCGGCTTAGGAGCAACCTTGGGAGAATCTTTGGGCTTAGATGGAGCAGCCCCTGATCTGATTGCATCTCTCATAAGCTTCTGAGCTTTAGGTGCTGGTGCAACATCCTCTTCCTCTTCTTCCATCATAGAGGGTTTTCCCACTACTCTGGCCATAGTTTTCTTAGCTCTTTCTTTCCTTTTCTTTTCAGCCACTTCTTGCTCTTTGGGTTCAGATCCCAAAGTCTCTTGAGTTGATCCTCTGACCTTCAACATAGGTGTTCTCTTGGCTGGAACTTTCCTGTTCATGCCAGGCTTGATGGCAGCAGCTGTGCCATATTCTTTCTTCAGTACCTTCCTGGATGTGGCTTCATCCTCTTCTGTCACATAATCCTTGAGGGAGTCCTGGATTAGGGGGTGTCCGGATAGCCGGACTACCATCATCAGCCGAACTATCATCGGCCGGACTATCATCATCGACCGGACTCCAAGACTATGAAGATACAAGATTGAAGACTTCGTCCCGTGTCCGGATGGGACTTTCCTTGGCGTGGAAGGCAAGCTTGGCGATACGGATACGTAGATCTCCTACCATTGTAACCGACTCTATGTAACCCTAGCCCTCTCCGGTGTCTATATAAACCGGATGGCTCTAGTCCGTAGGACACAACAAACAAACAACAACAACCATTACAATCATACCATAGGCTAGCTTCTAGGGTTTAGCCCCCTTGATCTCGTGGTAGATCCACTCT
Organism: Triticum aestivum; assembly: GCF_018294505.1. NCBI lineage: Eukaryota > Viridiplantae > Streptophyta > Magnoliopsida > Poales > Poaceae > Triticum > Triticum aestivum. Next base: position 495,361,675 of record NC_057804.1, read on the forward strand.
TGTAAACATCCACAATATCAATATCAATCAAGCAGGACGTAGGGTTTTACCTCCATCAAGAGGGCCCGAACCTGGGTAAAACATCGTGTCCCTTGTCTCCTGTTACCATCCGCCTAGACGCACAGTTCGGGACCCCCTACCCGAGATCCGCCGGTTTTGACACCGACATTGGTGCTTTCATTGAGAGTTCCTCTGTGTCGTCACCGATAGGCTTGATGGCCTCTTCAATCGACAACGACGCAGTCCTGGGTGAGACTTTTCTCCCCGGACAGATCTTCGTATTCGGCGGCTTCGCACTGCGGGCCAACTCACTTGGCCATCTGGAGCAGATCGAAAGCTACGCCCCTGGCCGTCAGGTCAGGTTTGGAAGCCTAAACTTCACGGCCGATATCCGCGGGGACTTGATCTTCGATGGATCTGAGCCACAGCCGAGCGTGCCGCGCTGTCACGATGGGCACGACCTAACTCTGCCGCCGGACAGCACCTTGGAGGCCGCACACGAATCCGCTCCGACCCATAGTCCGGAGCCGATCGCTCAGATCGAGGACGGATGGCTGGACACCGCCTCGGGAGCTGCAACTTCTACGGCGATGGAGCCGAACACTTACCTTGTCCCGCATAAAGCTCATGACTCCGAGGTGCCGGACTCTCTGCCGGACTCCGAACCTCCTGCGCCCCTGCCAGTCAAATCCGATTGGGCGCCGATCATGGAATTCACCGCTGCGGACACCTTTCAGCACTCACCCTTCGGGGATATCTTAAATTCGCTGAAGCATCTCTCACTATCCGGAGAGCCCTGGCCGAACTACGGCCAGGATGGTCGGGACGCGGACAATGAAGAAATTCAGAGCCCACCCACCACCCACTTCGTAGCCACCGTCGACGATCTAACCGACGTGCTAAACTACGACTCCGAAGACATCAACGGTATGGACGACGATGCCGGAGACGATCAAGAACCAGCGCCTACAGGGCACTGGAAGGCCACCTCGTCACATGACATACATATGGTGGACACCCCAAAGGGAAGCGATACCGAGGAACAACGGGACGCGGCAGAGGATAATCCCGCCGATAAACAACCAAAACGGCGACGTAGACGCCGCCCTAAGTCCCGCCTCGATCAAAGCAGCATTCCTAACGACCCAGCGATAGAGCAGGGCAAACCAGCGGACGACGAACATACAACCAAGCAACCATCCGAACAGGACGAACCGGATAATCAACCCCTTCACGGAGCAATCAACAGTCCGGACACACCACCGGAGCATAAGAACCTTCACAAAAGACTCGTCGCCACTGCAAGAAGTTTGAAGAAGGAAAAAAGGAAGCTCAAAACAGCGGAAGACATACTCAGAATGAAGTGGAGCAAAATACTCAAGACCGCAGACAAATATGGCAATGGCCATCAAACAAAGAGCTACCCGAAGCGCAAGCTGCTGCCAGAATTTGACGAGGAAGCCATAGAGCCCTCACAGTCAAAAAATAAAGAGGCCGCCTGGCCGGATAGACGGCCAGATGACAGGCCAAAAGCGACAAGCGGCACCGCACACAAGCCGACTTATGATCCTGGGAAAACGGACGGCCCAACTAGGTCCATCTACGGGCCAAAAAGGAGGGCCCCAAGAAGTAACACAACACGACAAGTGTTCGAAGACAGCGGCACACCCAAATACAGGGGCGCCGCACACCCGCTATGTTTTACCGATGAGGTGCTGGATCATGAATTTCCAGCAGGGTTCAAACCCATAAACATAGAGGCATACGACGGCACAACAGACCCAGGAGTCTGGATAGAAGATTACATACTACACATACACATGGCTAGAGGAGATGATCTCCACGCCATAAAATACCTACCCCTCAAGCTCAAAGGGCCAGCTCGGCATTGGCTCAAAAGCCTCCCAGAAAACACTGTTGGAAGTTGGGAAGAGCTTGAGGACGCGTTTAGAGCAAATTTTCAAGGGACTTATGTCCGCCCTCCGGATGCAGACGATCTGAGTCATATAACCCAACAGCCCGGAGAGTCAGCGCGCAAATTCTGGAACAGGTTCCTTACCAAAAAGAACCAAATAGTCGACTGTCCGGACGCGGAAGCCTTAGCAGCTTTTAAACACAACGTCCGAGACGAATGGCTCGCCAGACACCTCGGCCAAGAGAAGCCAAGAACAATGGCCGCGCTAACAAGCCTCATGACGCGCTTTTGCGCAGGAGAAGACAGCTGGCTAGCAAGATGCAGCACCAGCGACCCGAGTACATCCGAGATCAGAGATGGAAACGGAAAATCACGGCGCAGGAAAGATCAGCGCCGGAATAAAGAAAAAAGCCCAAAGGGCACGGCGGTCAACGCCGGATTCAAAAGCTCGCGGCCAAACAATAAAACACTGCCTCTTAAGGACAACAGCGACGAGCTATCAAATTTAAACAAAATTTTAGATCGGATATGTCAAATCCACAGTACCTCCGGAAGGCCTGCAAACCATACCAACCGAAATTGTTGGGTTTTTAAACAGTCCGGCAGACTCAACGCCGGACACAAGGGGCTCGATGCGCCAAGCGAGGACGATGACGAACCCCACCAGCAGAGCACCGGAAGTCAAAAGACTTTCCCACAAGAAGTCAAAACAGTAAACTCACTTCATGTGATAGTACGGAAAACCAACACGGCACTCGCTAAGACAAGTGTCGCACGGTCCACCCCAGCGGAACACCGAGATTGGATGTCAAAACCAATCACTTTCGACCATCTGGATTAGTCCAGAAGTATCCGGAACGCAGGATAGACTGCCCTGATATTGGATCCCATAATAGACGGACTGCAATTCACGCAGGTTTTGATGGACGGCGGCAGTGACTTAAACCTGCTATATCCGGACACAATCCGCAAGTTGGGATAGACCCTACTACAATTCGGCATAGCCGCACTTCCTTCAAAGGAGTGGCGCCAGGCCCTTACGCCAGGTGCACAGTTTCATTATTACTAGAAGTTGTGTTCGGGTCACCTGACAACTTCCGACGAGAAAAGCTAACCTTTCATGTCGCCCCATTTAAAAGTAGCTATCAAGCATCACTGGGACGGGAAGCTTTCGTCCGCTTCAATGCAATACCACATTACGCGTCTCTTACGCTTAAAATGCCCGGTCCACGTGGCATCATTTCATTAAAAGGTCGCCTGAGACCCCGGACACGGCTGGACGAGTCCGGAATAAATAAGCTAGGGGCTACCTAGCCACACACCCCTTCACAAGGGTTTGTACATATAAGCCATGATGAGCTAGCATAGGCTCAGCTTTATTAATCTATATTTCAATTTTTTATGCACTTTCTCGCACGATTTCTTTTCAAACTAAGTTCCTCTCTTTTTACAGATGAACAGCGTGCACACCCGTCCAGGATACGGCACAACGGAGACACAGGCGCAGACGTGCAGTAGGGACCCGTTGCAAGGACTCTTTTCAGACTAAGACCCTACGTAAACCTTTCTTACTGTCTCTTGTTGCTATAATCCCCTGGTTTCTCATTATAACCAGAGTGGAGACTGGCGTTTTGGCATCGGCCGCGCCAGAAGAACTTGCCCGTACCTGGACACAAGGGGCTTAGGGCATTGTTTTGCCCGCTATTGTAAAGACCGAACACCTTCGGGAGTGTTCGGCGTCTCGAGTTAGGCCTTATATGCATCAGCTCCGAATCATGTCTTTGGTCAAATGTTGGGTTTGCCCGGCTCCTGTGTTTTGCTGCCTTACGTTCCGTATCATCGGCTAACGCGGCACCAGGAGAACTACTGCGATTGTGCCCCAGTTCGGCTGGGCGAGCACCTCAGTAGAGAAAGCCGAAAACTGACTGTCATGATACAGCGAGAGACTGGTCAACCACTCGATCGACCATGGGAATGTTTAGAATTCCTCCGCTTTGACGAAGGGCCGTTTCCCGGTCAGGCACATACGCGCCCCAAATTCGGAGAGCGCGGTGCCCCCAGGGGCTATGTCGTAGCCCCACCCTCGAACTCCATGGCTAAGTGAAAGTGATAAAGCATTATAGTCCGGTTGCCTCGTTTGCTACGCTACCACCTCCTTTACAGGACCGAGACGTCGGATTAAGTGTGAAAACGCGCTATTTTTTGCGAACACCCCCGCACCTTGTGCGTGGGGGCTGAAGCCGACGACTGCCATCTTTCAGGTTATACACACGTATACATGAACGGCCGCATAGGAGATATTCTATTACTTGAACGCACAAGTATAAAAGGCGCTTACATCATAAATATTGTTTTACATCATAAAAACGTTCATTCGAACGTAACATTTTTTGAGCACTGCGACTCTATTACACGAGCACCACGCAGCACTTCGCCAAAATAGTGCTCGGCGGGTAACCGGTTATCATCCGAACCCGGGGTCGCAACAGCGGTGGCATCCATCTCTGTCCAATGTGTCTTCACACGGGCGAGTGCCATCCGCGCACCCTCTATGCAGGCCGACCGCTTCATCGCCTTGATATGCGGCACCGCCCCAAGAAATTGCTGCAATAAGCCAAAGTAACTCTTCGGCTCGGGCCTATCCGGCCAGACATGGGTCACTATATCCGTCATAGCAAGCCCGGACAACCTATTTAGCTCAGCCCACTCGGCCAAACGGTCGGTCAGCGGAAGTGAACACTCCGGACTATGGAATTGAGACCAAAACAGCTCTTCCGTCTTGTGATCCTTCTGGCTTCGAAAATGCACAACGGCATCCGCCGCACTCGCTGCTAAGTCCATATAAGGGTCCTCTGGACCCCACAGTTGGCCCAGCTGAGCATACTTTGGATCCGTAAACCTTCGGCGCAGCAGAAAAGGCTTGCCAGCTACAATATCTCCGGCCTGGCGCAGCTCTTCCTTTATAGCCCGCATTGCAGAGCGGGCATCCTTGGCTTCGGCGGTGGCCTTCCCAGGTCTTCTTGCCCCGCTAGGCGCTCCTTCCCAAGAGCCTCATTGCGGTCGGTAGCATCTTTTAACTTCACGGCCATTTCGGCCATCTCTTCCCTGCTCCGGCAGTGTGCGACCCTTTCGGCCGCTAACTCCTCGGCCGCCCTCGAGGCCGCCGCATTACTCCTTCTGGCCTGCTCCTTGGCTTGAGCAAGTTCGGCCCGAAGGCTCTCCACAGCAGCGGCACTATCTGCATTTCACGCACATGTTGTAAGGAGCTGGCTTCGGCTCCCTTACCAAGTGACCGCACAGAAACACTTACCTTGCGACTCATCAAGTCGCCTGTTGACCAGCGTGATGTCCGCATCCGCAACAGCGAGTTGCCGCTTTAGTTCAGCAACTCCATCAGTCCGGCTGGCCCCCGGACGACCCGCCACCTGCATCGGCACGGCGGAAATTTAAACCTGCGATTTTGATCCTCGGCACGCTGTCGATTTCGACAACCTACCGAGTCTCAGGGGCTACTATCTATACAGGGCGCATTCTATATGCAAAACTGTTAAAAGGTGTGTCATTTTTACGTACCTCAAACCCCGCCAGCAAACTCCTGACGGCATTATGCAACCCGCCTTCGGCGGACGAAATCCTTTCAATCACCATGCTCATCAATGCGTGGTGATCTTCTGAGATAGACGCCTTCTCAAGCAGATCCTTCAGCCGTACACCAGTTGGCGCCGAACTATCCGGCTTTGCCAAACCCGGGGGCTCCCTCCGTGACGACACTTCAGGCTCGTCCGCCCTATCCGACGGCGCCCCGGACGGAGGCGTCTCGCTCTCCATCATCTCCGGACGAAGGTCCCCCGAAGACGAGCTCATTTGCGAAGGACGGAGATCCGAACTACAAGGTAAAAACTTTAGTTATCCTCAGAAGCACAAATAGGGATGTCCCTTATTATAAAACTCCTTTCTTTCTACTTACGGCTCGTTGGAGGGCTGACTCTTTAAGGGAGATTGTGCGGCCGGGGCCTCCCCGGACGCAGGACCCTCTGGCGAAGATTTCTTCCCCCGTTTAGGGGCTTTTGCCCCCGGGTCCTCGGAGGCAGTCCTCTTCTCCCCTTGGAGGGAGGGATTCTCGATCCCCCCTCTTTCAAGAGCCTCCTTAGGCGAGGCAGTAGCTTTCCTGCTTTCCCCTTCGCCTTCCTCTGGAGGCGCAACCTCAAGCATCCGAACCAGCACGGAATCCGGCGCGGTCTCGGGGAGGGGGGCCGGACACCATATCAATTTTGCTTCCGCTATCCACTCCTGTTTAGAAGGAAGTTGGTCATAAGGCGAATTATCGAAAGGCAAACAAACGGTATGTCCGGACTTGGAACTACTTACTTGAGTATCCGGGCGATTGCAGCTTAGGCCAGCATCCTCGGTCAATTCCGGACGCGCCTCTTGCGATCCGAAGAATAATTTGTACATCTCCAGGGGTGTCATACCCATGAAGTGTTGAAGAATCCGTGGGCCCTCCGGATTGAACTCCCACAGCCGGAGAGGGCGGCGTTTGCAGGGCGGGAGACGCCTAATCAGCATAACCTGCATTACCACCACCATATCAACCTCCCTCGTTTGGAGATCTCGAATCCGGCCCTGCAGTAGGGGCACGTCCTTTGACGGCCCCCAGTTGAGCCCTTGGTTGACCCACGACATCAACCGTCGTGGAGGTCCCGGGCGGAATAAGGGCGGCGGCTTTTGTCTGCGGCCCCTCGGAACGGTAATATAGAACCACTCTTGCTGCCACGGGCCGAGCTCCTCTTGGAAGGAGCCAGCGGGCCACGGGGCATCGGCCCTCCTACTTATGGCCGCCCCGCCGCACTCCGCTTGACGCCCCCCGATCATCTTCGGCGCCACATTGAAGGTCTTCAGCCACAGGCCGAAGTGAGGGGTGACGCGGAGGAAGGCTTCGCAGACGACAATAAATGCGGAAATATGGAGGATGGACTCCGGAGCCAAATCGTGGAATTCCAACCCATAGTAAAACATGAGCCCTCTCACAAAAGGATCCATCGGGAAGCCTAAACCCCGACGGAGGTGGGATACAAAAATGACATACTCGCCGGGCTCGGGGGTGGGGATGGACTGTCCTTCGGCAGGCAACCTGTGCGAAATCTCATAAGCCAGGTACTTGGCCTCCCGCAGCTTTAGCACGTCCTCCTCCGTGACGGAGGAGGGCATCCACCGGCCCTGGAGGTCGGAACCGGACATCGTTGAAGGTCCGAAGCGCTCGAATCTGGAGCTCTAGGTGCTGGAACTTGGAGCGGGGAGAGGATTCGATGGAGGATTGAAGAAAAGAAATGAGCCTTGGTCCCGTTATAAAGAAGGAGAATACCAAGAGCCGTCTTTTTGACCGTTTGGGGCTCGCCTTCGATAGAGGGGGCGTGGCGACGGGCGCGGTTGGGTTACCCACATCCGTATTGATGAGAATCCCGGATTAAGGGGGAACACGATCTCTGCTTCGACAAGACGTGCCAAGGAAACCGCTTCGCTAAATGCGCTGAGGTGGTAGAGTAAAAAACGATTCAAGTAATGGCCTGGTAGTGGCGTGACGTCATGCCGCAAAAAACGTCAGCAGATTGAACTTGTGTATATATTATTCTCTCTACGGTGGAATGTGGAATTTATTTTGCAGAGCCGGACACTATCCTGGTGTTCACCATCTTCTATCATTTGGAGGAGGAACCCGCCTTGCAATGCCAAGCAATATACGCGCCGGACTTATCGTCATTGAAGCCTGGTTTAGGGGCTACTGAGGGAGTCCTGGATTAGGGGGTGTCCGGATAGCCGGACTACCATCATCAGCCGAACTATCATCGGCCGGACTATCATCATCGACCGGACTCCAAGACTATGAAGATACAAGATTGAAGACTTCGTCACGTGTCCGGATGGGACTTTCCTTGGCGTGGAAGGCAAGCTTGGCGATACGGATACGTAGATCTCCTACCATTGTAATCGACTCTATGTAACCCTAGCCCTCTCCGTTGTCTATATAAACTGGATGGCTCTAGTCCGTAGGACACAACAACAACAACAACAACAACAATAACAACAACAACAACAACAACAACAGCAACAACAACAACAACCATTACAATCATACCATAGGCTAGCTTCTAGGGTTTAGCCCCCTTGATCTCGTGGTAGATCCACTCTTGTAAACATCCACAATATCAATATCAATCAAGCAGGACGTAGGGTTTTACCTCCATCAAGAGGGCCCGAACCTGGGTAAAACATCGTGTCCCTTGTCTCCTGTTACCATCCGCCTAGACGCACAGTTCGGGACCCCCTACCCGAGATCCGCCGGTTTTGACACCGAGAATCCTCATCTTCAGAATCTGAGGTTCTCTTCTTTCTGGTCCTGGTGGCAGCTTTAGGCAAGTTGCTGGGTGTGCTCCTGCTGCCCTCATCTGAGGAACTGGAGGGACTAGTGCCCTCACTCAAGTGAACTTGCTCTTCCTCTCTGTTCTGGTTGTCACTCTGATCAGACATAGTGTAAACTCTAACAGCAGACCCCGTGAATAGGTATAGATGAGATAAGGGGGTGAGCATCACAAAGCACAGTGGTTTTTGCAAAAGAATGAGTTAAAAACTTAGTTTTAGTTTTCCACAGAAAGCATTTCGGATCTACCGATTTGTAAACTCGGTGATACCGAAGCAGCTTTTGGAACCTAAACTAGTGAACTCGGTCAGACCGAGTCACAGTTCGGTGGCACCGAGACTGCTAGGGTTTCACAAAGTCCTGAACTCGGTCACACCAATTTGCAATTCTCGGTCAGACCGAGAATCACATGTGCACTGGCCTGAGCCAATTCAGTGGAACAGATTTCTACAACTCGGTTGGTCCGAGATGATTTCGGCGGAAACCTAACCCTAAATTTTCAATCGAAACTAATCTATTTTGTTGGATGGATCGATCTCAATTGTGGCAAGATACATGGAAAAACAATGTGCTAGGAATCGGAATGAGAAAGCACAATGATCAAGTCCATACCCTAAGTTCGACGGAGGACTTGCTAAGGCGACAACGGTGGAGAAGATTTCTGTTGACGGTGGCAGAGACCAGTGGCGGGAGGCGGCTGGCGACGAGGAGGGCGATCCGTAGACCTAGGGAGGCAGAGCAGGCTGAGCGTGGGCGAAGTGATTCGGAGAAATTTCCAAATTTTGGCCCGGGGGTATATATAGCCTGACCTTGTCAGTGTGGTCGAGTGGAACGACTCGGTGGCACCGAGATGCATAACTGCAAGCAGTTGCTGCAACTTGGTGTGACCGAAAAGTTCAAATCGGTTGCACCGAGATTGAAAACCTAGATCGACTTAGTGATCTCGGTATGATCGAAACGGATGAATCGGTCAGATCGAAACTCACAAAGAAGTTTTAGAAGTATAAGTCTGTGACGAATCAGGGACTCCGAGTGCTCCTCACACAGAGTGGTTCGAACCTGACTTGATCAAACTTTGTGATGTAGCATGAATAGAGTTTGAGACAAGAATAGCATAGATAGCTAGAGAGGGTTCTTAGGCATTCTTGTCCATCCACTTGGCAAAAAGAAAAGAAGCCAAACAAGCAAAACTACAAGTGGATGTCCTCTAATGAGTAAAATATGCAAATGACATGCTCACACAATAAAATAGCAGATAAAATATGTGACAAAGCATGCACAACCAATCTCGCATCTATCAAGCAATTGGCGATGACTAGGTCATCTATATATGAGTATTTTGACTTAGGAGTCAAATGAGAACATTTGATCATAGGTCATACTCATCATTTAAGCTCAAGTGGGGTTGCCACTTTTACATAATGCATTGATGTGTTCACGTCATTAGAGTTGCTTTAGCTCAATTCTTAGAGTAAAGCTCCCCCTAGATGTGAGATCCCCCTAAAGAGGGATGAACTAACCTTGGGTTTTGTCGATGTTGACTTCATGTAGGTGTTGAAGATGTGGATGCTCTATGTTGATGTAGATCTTTTGGAGCAATCCTTTGGAGTGAGTTGCACTTTCAATACCTACACGGGTTAGTCCCACAAGGAACAAACAAGGATATCCATAGACATAGAGTGATGCACACACAAGATGATGCCTATGAAAGCATTGGGTTACCTTGTCCCTTGTCCTACCAACAAGAGGGTTTGTGACTCCATGAACTAGTGTAAGATGTGGAAGTTGGTTGCACTTGTCCTCGCCAAAATGATAAGAGTGAAGTATGTTGGTGGAGTCACCCTCAAGAACTCTCTAGTTCTTCTTCTTTGGGATCCACACCATCTTGATGGGAATCCTTGGAGTTGTAGTCATACTTGATGAAGTAGAACTTGACGTAGTCTTGGGAACCCACTTGACCAAGGCCTTAGGAGCTTCTTCAAATGCATCAATATTCTCTTGAAGCTTGTCCTTACCTTTCTGCTTGTGGTCTTGTGGTGGAAGATCATCGTGTGCTTGTGTCCCTTTGAAAGAAGTAGGATCATACTTCTCTTGTTGAGGAACAAACTTCATCTTGGGGTATTGATCTTCTTCCCACTCAACTCCATTGGCATTGAACTTTTGTTCAAAATCAACACCTTGGTTCTTCCGGTGCCTTCCTTGCTTGCGTATAATTTCCTCGAATTGCTTACTTCCAGCAAGGCTCTTGTAAACACCTTTCTCTATAATTCCCTTCAATAAGCTGTTTTCTTGCTCAGGTGTAACTTGGCTAAGAGAATCATTAGTGCAATTAAGAGAACTACTAGAAGCAACAACATTGGATTTAGCATGATGATTGTTGTTACTACTAGAGGAAGAATCTTTCTTGTTCTTGTTACTAGACTTGACTTGAGGCATGTAAGTAGATAAGAGTAAACGCTTGGCAATGTAAGAAGAACTTTTCTTGCGAAGATCATCATTGATTTTAAAAACTCATGTTCTTGCTCAAGGTTGAGCTTTTTAAAACGTAATTTCACATGAGTCCTTAAAAGTTCTCGATGATCTTCTAAGATAGTTTCATGAGCTAACTTAAGAGTGTTTAGTTCTTTAGTTAGAAGCTCAATCTTCTAGTGGGGAGTAACTTATACTAATATCATGCATATGGCACTAGTCTAAATTATTAACTTCATAGTTGTAGGATCGAAAGTATGTCTATAGGGGGGTGATTAGACTACTTGACCAAATAAAAACTTAGCCTTTTCCCAATTTTAATTCTTGGCAGGTTTTAGCAACTTAGCACAAGTCAAGCAATCAACCTACACATGCAATTCTAGAGTATAGCAGCGGAAAGTAACACAATTGCATATGAAGGTAAAGGGAGGAGTTTGAGGAGGCAAACGCAATTTGTAGACACGAAGATTTCTGAGCCGTGGTTCTGATAGGTGGTGCTATCGTACATCCACGTTGATGGATACTTCAACCCACGAAGGGTAACGGTTGCGCGAGTCCACGGAGGGCTCCACCCACGAAGGGTCCATAAAGAAGAAACCTTGTCTATCCCACCATGGTCGTAGCCCACGAAGGACTTGCCTCACTAGGGGTAGATCTTCACGAAGTAGGCGATCTCCTTGCCCGTACAAACTTCTTGGTTCAACTCCACAATCTTGTCGGAGGCTCCCAAGTGATACCTAGCCAATCTAGCAGACACCACTCTCCAAGAAGTAACAAATTGTGTGTTGATGATGAACTCCTTGCTCTTGTGCTTCAAATGATAGTCTCCCCAACACTCAACTCTCTCACACAGGATATGGATTTGGTGGAAAGAAGATTTGAGTGGAAAGCAACTTGGGGAAGGCTAGAGATCAAGATTCATATGGTAGGATTGGAATATCTTGACCTCAACACAAGTGTAGGTGGTTCTCTCTCAGAAAATGTAAGTTGGAAGTGTAGGCATGTTCTGATGGCTCTCTCCACGAATGAAGAGGAGGCGGAGGGGTATATATAGCCTCCACACAAAATCTAACCGTTACACACAACTTACCAATCTCGGTGGGACCGAATTGAGAAACTCGGTCAGACCGATTCCGTAAATCTAGTGACCATTAGGATTTTCGGTGGGACCAACATGCAACTCGGCAGGACCGATATGGTTAGGGTTAGGGCATAACATAATCTCGGTGAGACCGATTACACAAACTCGGTGAGACCAATTTTGGTAACAAGCTAACCTGAGAGTTGGTCAGGTAAACTCGATGGGACCGATTCGCTCATCTCAGTGGGACCGAAACGTTACGAAAGGGAAACAGAGAGTTTACATTGCAATCTCGGTGGGACCGATCGCTTATCTCGGTGAGACCGAAATGTTACAAAGGGAAACAGAGAGATTACAATCCCATCTCGGTGAGACCGAGATCCCTATCGGTTAGACCGATTTGCTTAGGGTTTGTGGCAGTGGCTATGACATCTGAACTCGGTGGCGCTGGATAGAAAGAATTGGTGGGGCCGAGTTTGACTTTTGGTTTAGGTCATATGTGGAAGTGAGAAAGTAGTTGAGGGCTTTTGAGCATATCACTAAGCACTTTGAGCAAGAACCTCGTTAAGAAACACCTCATCCCTCCTTGATAGTATTGGCTTTTACTATAGATTTAATGTGATCTTGGATCACTAAAATAGAAAATATAGAGTCTTGAGCTTTGAGCTTGAGCCAATCCTTTTGTCCTTAGCATTTTGAGGGGTCCACTTTTCTCATCCATGTCATGCCAATCATTGAGCTTTCCTGAAATATTTATCTTGGGATAGCATTAGCTCAATGAGCTATATGTTGTTAGGAATTACCAAAACCACCTAAGGATAGTTGCACTTTCAATAGTGCAAAGTAACATAGTAGTAGTGTCGTAGATGACTTCATTTGTTAGCTTGTAGACTCACCTTGTCTTGGGAAGCGCTATGTTATACTACATTCGTCCCGGTTTATTAGTCCCCGTCATATTTTGTGCCAAACTTTGACCTTAAATTGAACTAACGAAATATTAATGCATGTTTAAAAGAATAATATCATTGAAAAGTATGTTCAAATACGAATCCAACGATATAATTTTTTGTGACATGCACTAACATTTTGTTAGTTAAATCTATAGTCAAAATTTAGCAGAGGATACAAAGGGGACTAATAAACCAGGATGAAGGTAGTAGTAACATATATGTTACTACCACTTCTCATTAATTACTTGCCACATAAGCAAAAAAAATTGAAGTTTGCTATGTTACTAGCTAAAAGCATCTCCAGCCCCCCCCCCCCAACAGCCCCCCAGGACCACTTGTTTTGCACCGGTTAAAAAAATGCTCCAGTCATGCACACAAGAGCTCGTTTTCTGCCGAATTTGTCCAAAGTTTCGACCGAAGCTCGCAGGGGAAACCCAGCGCACTGGGGGCGAGCTGGGGAGACTGACGGTACTTTTTCGCATGCAATTAGCCCACAGTCTACCACCTTTTCCCTTTCTCTCCCCTCTTTCCACCTACCCCACGTCGTCGCCCACCTTGAGCGGCCCTGGGACCCCGACTTGGCCCTTGTCTCCGCCGTCACGCTGGTTCAGGAAGCCCAAGCCTAGGGCGAGGGCGAAGCCCAAGGTGAAGGACAACCCCGACTCCCTCTCCAGCACCTCATCGTCGTGCAGCAGCGGCAGGTCTCCCATCGCAGTCAGTCGCGGCCTCCTCTCGCCCTCCTCGCCGGTGACGCCCTAGACCAGGCCCCCCTCTTCCCGTTCGTCATATCCACACCGGCCCCCGTGTCCACCGTCGGCGACCTGAGGAGCCTCGGCTCGCTCAAGCGCTGCCTCGACGCGCTCCACGACGACTGTGCCCACGATCACTGCTCCTGGGGGGTGCTACGAGTGGAAAATTTTGCCCCCCTCCTGAGGCCAAAATTTTCGCCGGCAGCCCCCAAGCGGCAAAAAAATGCCTTCTGGGGGGCAAACGAGTGGAGATGCTCTAAGTTACTCCCACTATGACTAGCCTAATAACGGGGTTTCTTTTTAAGGACCAGGGGACCATGTGGTATTCCTTTTTGGTCGGCCGCTGGCTAACCCTTCCAAGCGGCCAAACGCTCGCTAGATGCGACCTTAAATATTTAGTACTCCCTCCGTCTAGGTGAATAAGTCATCTTAGGCTATGCACCGTGACCAAGGAAGAGGGGAAAACGAGAGACATTAATGTTTATTTGCTAATTAATAGTATTGCATGCAATGAACTAACCACTGCATGTCGTGTTTGATAGTCTCAAGTTATTAAAAACATGCACACCCTCATTTCTTATTGGTTGATATGTCAAGAAACAAGAAACAAGGTAGAAGTTAATGCACCGCGCCTAAGTGTTTTGAGATTATTTAGTTTTTCGTAAGATGACTTACACACCTAGACGAGACGAAGGGAGTAGTATTTCGCCATTTCGTTCTCGTGCTGACAGGTGGGCCCCATAAACATGTGCTGCATAATTCACTCATTCCGGTCTTTTTCGTTTGGATACAACCTAAAGGTCGAAAACGACACAGATTGAAGAAGTCAAGGTATTTATTTCAGGGATTTAGACATCAAAATTTGTTCGCAACGTGCACTGTTAAGACAGGGTTTAAAATATACTTCGCTCTCAAAGGAAGCCTCGGTCGCACCTTCATTCCGTCCTCTAGGCGTCGGTCACACTGCTATAAAAATCCCATCGTTCCCCACTCACAACCCAACCCGGTCCACTATCCAGATCCATATTCTCTATCCTGACTCTGCTCCTGCGATCACCAACCCCAATCCAAGGTATATGCGTGCACCAAGAACCGTCTCTGTCCCGTGCTACCGTGTGTAGATCTGCCGAGAACGGCGCTCTAGTTTCTTTTTGATCTGCAACCTTTTTCATCTCTGTTTCGCGACACCAACTCACGACTGGATCCGGTCGCTGGTCTGTCCCTGATCTCTGTGTGGTTTTGATTTTGATCCAACCAGGCCAACAGCAACAGGGAAATCATGAGCGCCATGGTCGCGTCGTCGCTCAACCCTGAGGCCCCGCTCTTCATCCCGGCAGCGTTCCAGCAGGTGGAGGACTTCTCGCCGCAGTGGTGGGACCTCGTCAAGTCCACCGCCTGGTTTCGCGACCACTGGTACCACCAGCACCAGCAGCTCGACGATATGGCCGATTCCCTCATCGCCTTCGAGGCCGAGGACGCCATCGACGACGACCTCTTGCACGGCTTCGCCGTCGAGGCTTCGCAGCCGCAGCCGCCAGCGGCACTCAAGACTGGTACCAACCAATTCACTTTCACTGTCCACGCCTATATATGTACTGTACTATATGATATGAGCGCTCAAATAAAAGATGAAGCAAGACTGCAGTGAGCTCATCACGTATGTGCTTCTGTATGTGCAGACGGGGTGCTCAAGGCGCTGAGCCTGGCATCCCCAAGCCCAAAGGTCGGCGACGCCCTGCGTGTCTCCTCGGAGAAGCCTAGGTACACCGAGAAGCCCACCAAGTAGCTGGCAGCCCGAGGAGCGGTGGCGCACCGCGTTTCATCCACCAGCCTCGCTAGGTTGGGATGTCAAGCTTCAAGAATCCACCAAATCCTGCGCCTTGTGTCATGCAGTGATGCATTGCTCTGGCTGCTGCCGCCGTCTCATCTTTCAAGTCTTCTTCTAGTACTCGCGCCCAGTAAGTAGTGGCGTCCGTTTGTATATTATATTAAGTAGAAATGAAATGACCCAAGAAAAAGGCAACAAAATGCAACCGATGTTTAGTGTGATTTGCCTTGTAAGTTATGTTCTGCACAGTGTGTTGGACAAGAATGTATAGTAGAATGCATCCTTGTTATTGCGTGGCCAAGCAGCTTAATGTTAATTACTCCGTTATTTAGCCTTTTCTAAAGATAAAATGCGTCGCTGTTGGTTGTTGAGATGCCATTCTCTTCTGATTTATTGTTGATTGATTGCTGCCACAGTGCCACGTTCTCCATGGGAGTTTAGAATCCTGGTGCCCAAGTACTCCCTCTTAATAAAGAAATAATAAAGAAATATAAGAGCATTTACTCAAAAAATTATAAGAGCGTCTACATCCAGACCTCTCAAACCCGCCTCATATGCCCGAGTGAGCCGCCCGATCACTGCTCAGTCACGATTTTTTGAGCTAGACGCGCCACTCAAACAGCGGCATCGAAACCCTACCATCCATCACATTTTCCTCCTCTTGTGCGCCGCCGCCGCCACTTTCCACTGCACCCGTCTGCCTAGTAGCCATGTCCCCATGCCGATGAGTGAAGAGCGAGCCCTTTCTGATGCCGCTGGCTTGAGCTCCTTCAGCAGATTCGTCCTAGGCGCGAAGCCCAAATCGCCGCGGGGCTACCTCCGGATGCAGTGGATCTGGAGGAGGAGTTGGAGGAGGAGGACGAGGAGAAGGACTTTGAGGAGGAGGAGGATGAGCCGGAGGAGGAATATGTGAGGGACGCTGACGACGTGGATCTGCAGGCGGAGCAGCAGGCCATCCTCGATTCCCTCTGGTCAGAGTCGGCTGCGGAGGCAAGACGTCGTCATCGGCAGGAGATGGAGGCGCAAGAGGCCGCGGATAAGGCGGAGATGTTCGCCTACATGGATGAGGTCGAGCAGGAGGAGGATGAGCCAGAGCCCTCCTACGCACCCGTCCAGCCGGCGCCCGGCACCGTCGTCGTGGAGATCTCCGACGATGAAGAGTAGCTAGGTAGTACGTAGATGTAGTAAGTAGGATTCCTTTTCCATTCTTTGTATGGATTTAGGGGGTAAAATATGAGAGAGGCGAATGCAAGGTGGCTAGTTTGAGGCGTGCCCGGTCAATGGCCGGGAACGCGCCCGGACGCGTCCGCGGGCGTTTTGAGGGGCCAGATTTGCAAAGTTTGGCTGTAGATGCTCTTAGTGAAGGAAATATGCCCTAGAGGCAATAATAAAGTTGTTATTTTATATTTCCTTATTTCATGATAAATGTTTATTATTCATGCTAGAATTGTATTAACCGGAAACTTGATACATGTGCAGATACATAGACAAAATACCGTGTCCCTAGTAAGCCTCTACTTGACTAGTTCGTTAATCAAAGATGGTTAAGTTTTCTAACCATAGACATGTGTTGTCATTTGATGATAATGATGTGATGGACAAGACCCATTCATTAGCTTAGCATTATGATCGTTCAGTTTTATTGCTATTGCTTTCTTCATGTCAAATACACATTCCTCCGACTATGAGGTTATGCAACTCCCAGATACCGGAGGAATGCCTTGTGTGCTATCAAATGTCACAATGTCACTGGGTGATTATAAAGATGCTCTACAAGTATCTTCGAAGGTGTTTGTTGGGTTGGCATAGATCGAGATTAGGATTTGTCACTCCATGTATCGGAGAGGTATCTTTGGGCCCTCTCGGTAATGCACATCATAAGAATCCTTACAAGCAAAGTAACTAATGAGTTAGTTGCAGGATGATGCATTATGGAATGAGTAAAGAGACTTGTCGATAACGAGAATGAACTAGGTATGAAGATACCAACGATCGAATCTCGGGCAAGTAACATACCGATGACAAAGGGAATAACGTATGTTGTCATAACGGTTCGGCCAATAAAGATCCTCGTAGAATATCTGGGAGCCAATATGAGCATCCAGGTTTCGCTATTGGTTATTGACTGGAGAGGTGTCTCGGTCATGTCTACATAGTTCTCGAACCCGTAGGGTCCGCACGCTTAACGTCCGATGACGATTTTGTATTATATGAGTTATGTGATTTGGTGATCGAATGTTGTTCGGGGTCCCGGATGAGATCACGGACATGACGAGGAGTCTTGAAATGGTCGGGAGGTAAAGATTGACATATAGGACGATGGTATTCGGACACCGGAAATGTTCCGGAGTGTACCGGGTACATGTTGGGTCACTAGAAGGGGTTCCGGGCACCCCCCTCCCCCCGGCAAAGATATGGGCCTAATGAGCCAAGAGGGGAAACACAACAGCAACCAATAGGGGCCGTTGCGCCCCCTATATGGGCCGCACCTGAGGGGAAGGAAAGAGGAGAAGAGAGAAAGGAAGGGGAGGGATTCGGCCTCCCCCTTCCTTCCTTCCCCCTCCGGAAAATATGGTAAGGGGGGCGAATTGGACTAGGCCCCCAAGTAGGATTCCTCCTACTTGGGGCGCCCCAAGGTTGTTCCCCTTCCCTCTCACCTATATATACATGGGGGGGCGCCTAGAACACATACCAACAATCGTTAGCCGTGTGCGGCGCCCCCCTCCACAGTTTACGCCTCCGGTCATATCTTCGTGGTTCTTAGGCAAAGCCCGGCGTGGATCACTTCACCATCACCGTCACCACACCATTGTGCTGAGGAAACTCATCTACTTCCTCGACAATTTACTGGATCAAGAGTTCGAGGGACGTCATCGAGCCGAACGTATGCAGGACTCAGAGGTGCCCTACGTTCAGTGCTTGATCAGTCGGAACAAGAAGTTCGACTACATCAACCGTGTTATTAAAACGCTTCTGCTTTTGTTCTACAAGGGTACATAGACACACTCTCCCCCTCTCGTTGCTATGCATCTCCTAGATAGATCTTGCATGAGCGTAGGATTTTTTTTGAAATTGCATGCTACGTTTCCCAACACTTAGATCACTAATTTAAGAGCGTTTACTCCAAACAATATAAGAGAGGTTAGATCACTAAAGCGCTTTTATATTTCTTTATGGAGGGAGTAGCCGGTGCTCAAAGTGGAAGATGATAATATTCAGTTGGATTGATTTATGATAATTGCGGTGTTCACCTCAGCTATATACTTAGAGAATCTCTAACAAACCCTTTATACTCACACGAACTGTAAGACTAGATGATATCTCAGACGTTGCTGCAGGACTTCCTAAGCACATGATGACAAATGGTTACTGGGAAGTCAGGGAAGGTTGGCGCATGGATGCTAGTGAGTCGCTCCACCCCCCCCCCCCACCCCCCGCGCGCTATTCCAGTCATATAACAGAACAACTAAGAGCATCTCCACTCGTTTGGACCCCAGTGCACCCGGTGATTGTGGTTTGGCCCAAGCGCTGGCGCTTTTTTGGCCCTGGGGGCGATCCAGTTCCCAGCCGCGCCCCCAGGTTTCGGCCCCAAGACGCGCATAAATTCAAACTTGCCATTTTCTGCTACCCAAAAAAGCGCCACAAGTTCGGCGATCAACAGCTACCACAAAGTTCGGCGATCACCATGCCACAGTCCGTCGATCACCATGCTACAGTTCGGCGATCAAACCCATACTTGAAAGTTCGGTGTTCAAAAGGAAGGATGCCTAGGCAATGCATCAAATGACGGTGGGCTCCTCTAGCGTCGGACTAGCGGGCGCAGGGTGCTCGGCGTCGGTGTGGCTTCTGTGCTCTGGCTGGTCGGCCTCGGCGTGGCTTCTGTGCTGGGCATCGTGGCATCATCATTACTCGGGCTTGGTGGCGGCGTTGGGGTCGGCGTGGGAGTTGCTGCGATCGACGACGACATCTGGTTCAAGATGAGGCCGTGCTTCGCCAGGTACCACGCCTTGACCTGCTTGTCCGTCGTCGACATGTCCGCACCCATCAAGAACGCCAGGTCGGTGTTCCTCTTCTTCACGACGACATTTGTCCGGAGTAGGTCGAGCTTGACGGCGTTGTTCGTCATCAACATCGACCACCGCGCCTTGGATTTTTCTTCCCTCTGGGCGATGTGGTTCTTGGCATCGTGATGCACTGCTCGATGGACACTTGCAGCCGCTCAGTAGCCGGTGCGGTGTCCTTTGCCGTCTTGGCTTGTTTGTTGCCGTTAGGGCGCCCATCCGCCGCCCTCGGCGTGGGCGGGTCCGACTTGTACGTCTCCTTGACCTTGGCGAGAGTGCGCCGGACATCCGCCCACTTCTCGCACTTCTCGATCTGGGTGAACACGTGGAAGTACTTGAACTCTTGGTCGCTGCAGCTGTCCTGGCGGTACATGGTGAACATCTGAACCATCTGCACTAAGAACAAGTGTCGGCGACATACATGGCAAAAAGAAGCGAGAGCTGGCGTATGTGCATACCTGACCCTCGATGCTGGCGCCGCTTTCCGGGCGAGCCGCGATCTTCTCGATGATCCCATGCCATTTTGCAGGCCGTTTGGATGACCGCCCAATGAATGGCCTTCGAGCCGCGCTGCATGTGGATGGTGGCGAAGTAGGGGTCGACCAGCTTGCGTTCATCGAACGCTGACTTGATGCGCGTCTAGTACGTGTCGGTGTTCTGGTTTGTGCCGGTGATAGGGTCGAGGCAGACGGTCTTCCATGCTTCGACGAGGCACTCGTCTTCTTTGGACGTCCACTTGACGCGCGGCTCGCCCATCCTGGACCCCGCTTCTTCATTTTTTTTCTTTCCTTGCCGGTGCAGGCGCCGACTCCTCCTCCTCCTCTTCCTCCTTCTCCTCCTCGCCGTAGTTGATCTTGTCATCCATGACGCCAGCGAGGTCCATTGTATCGTCTTGCGCCTGGAACCCAAGGGAGGCGGCGGCGGCGTTTGAGCCGCTCGTGATGATCTCGTCCATGTCGGCTTCCGTCGCGTCGGGGTGGCCAAAATGCGACGACGAGGCTTGTGAGAAGGGCAGGGCGCCACATCACAGAGGCGGCGTCAAGGAGGCTGTGTACGCTGGCGGAGAGTAGGTGTACGAGGGGTACTAGACACCGGCACGCGGGCGAGGGCGTGCGCTGGTCGGGGTTCAGATCGAAGGGTGACGCGTGATGGACATGCGGAAAGGTGATGTTGGGGTTGAATCTGCCATGCGCTTCGCCGTCGGCGTAGCCAGGCGAGGGTGCATACCCCCAGGGTTGTGGCGGTGGCGAGAAGCTGGCCGGTGACTCGACGCTCTGCTGGCTCCAGGCAGCTTGCGGGCCGTGGCCACCGGGCAGATTCATCATCCCGACGCGAGACGCCTCTGCCTGCTCCGCCACCGTCGTCGCATCCTCGGCCCTCTTGGCGTTGATCCTATTCCGCCGGTCGGTGGTGATAGCCTCCCGGCGCTGAACCTCCGCCCTTTAGGCGGTGTTCGACATGCCCGGTGGTTTTGCCAGCGGCGCCCTCGGTCTCCTCTGCTTCGACTGGGTGGCATCGGCAATGGCAACGACGTGAGGGGCCGAATAGTTCTTCGATGACATGGTGGGATGGCGGCCAGATGGTGGCCGGATGACACGGAGAGGGAGGAGAATGGCGGGAGAAGAGGGCAGAAGGGGGGGGGAGTGGGGGATTGGCGGGAAAAGGCCTGTCTCTCTCTGACAGAGCGAACCGACGCACCTTTTGGCTTCGGACGCCGCCCCCAGGCGCCCCCCGGGGCTTGGGTTCGGCTTAGGTTTGCCGACTATTATTTCGGCCCAAACCGGCGATAAACAAGGTCATTGGGGCACGACTAGGCCGATTTTTCGGCGCCAGCGCTAAAAAAGAGCCCTGGGGGCATGTTGGGTGTGGGGGGGGGGGGCGGTGGAGATGCTCTAACGTCCATAAGGGTTGGGCTCGTGGTGATGCCGGGTAAGGCCTCCGTGCACATCTATCTCTTGGAGGAGCACTAGCTGGATTCAGCTCCTACCACAAGTGTCGCCTAGCTGATTCAGAGACTATATTGCGTACTGGTGGCCTTTGTTTTTGGCAAGCTGACCTCCTCCTTTATAAAGGAAGTCTCGATTCTTTGTCTCCGTCATGGATTTGCGAGCAAGGATGGCCAACTTCTGACTACAACGACAAAATCTGCCAAGTTAATTAAAGGTTTTGTACTCTGTTCTTCAGTATATGGTGTCTGACTTAGTATTTCTTTCGTATAAAAAAGATCACACCAACTGTACACAGCCCACTACTCCAGCCCTTCTATAGCCCAGTGCTCGCACCGTCATATATTATTTCTCTTCCTCGGTTGCGATGTATAGCCATCGAACAACCTACTTCTGAAAACAGCACAGACTCCCTCAAAAATTAAAAATAAAACAACCTCTGTTGTAGGTGCCAATAGTACTTGACGTTCGACGCTCCCTGTCCTAATAATCTCCACAACGGCATTCAACTTTTAATCGTTCCATCCTCACTAACCAATCTTTTCCGGGCTATATGATCCTCTTCTGGAAGCATAGACTTATATTGGACCAGATCCATACCCACAAAAGTATCAGCCCGCTCAGTACTGCCTCCACGTCCCTCCATTGTATGTGTACTTCTTCCTCTATCCCCACGCGCCCTACCCCCTCGACTCCCTCCTGCCAGACCTCCACACCCTCTAATGCTATTTGTCCAACCACCTTTTCCACCCCTAGCTCCGCCTCCCACCGGTTCACCGACTCAATGCAACCAATCTCCCCATTCACACGATTTCAAGTCATGGGTTTGTTGGGAACGTAGTAATTTTAAAAAAAATCCTAGGATCACGCAAGACCTATCTCTAGGTGATGCATAGCAAAAGTAACAGTAGTAGTTTTGTGGTAATTGTAACAGTGGCAACGGTAAAGTAACTAAGCAAAGCACAATATGTGAAAAGCTCGTAGGAATTGGATAGGTGATAGATAATTATGTCGGATGCGATTCCTCGTGTAATAGTTATAACATAGGGTGACACAGAACTATCTCCAGTTCATCAATGTAATGTAGGCATGTATTTCAAATATAGTCATGCGTGCTTATGGAAAAGAACTTGCATGACATCTTTTGTCCTACCATCCCGTGGCAGTGGGGTCCTAATGAAAACTAAGGGATATTAAGGTCTCCTTTTAATAGAGTACCGGACCAAACATTAACACTTAGTGAATACATGAACTCCTCAAACTATGGTCATCATCGAGAAGTATCCCGATTATTGTCACTTCGGGGTTGTCGGATCATAACACATAATAGGTGACTACAGACTTGCAAGATAGGATCAAGAACTCACATATATTCATGAAAACATAATAGGTTCAGATCTTAAATCATGGTACTCGGGCCCTAGTGACAAGCATTAAGCATAGCAAAGTCATAGCAACATCAATCTCAGAACATAGTGGATACTAGGGATCAAACCCTAACAAAACTAACTCGATTATATGGTAAATCTCATCCAACCCATCACCGTCCATCAAGCCTACGGTGGAATTATTCACGCACGACGGTGAGCATCATGAAATTGATGATGGGGGATGGTTGATGATGACGACGGCGACGGATTCCCCTCTCCGGAGCCCCGAATGGACTCCAGATCAGCCCTCCCGAGAGAGTTAAGGGCTTGGCGGCGGCTCCGTATTGTAAAACGCGATGAATCTTTTTCTCTGATTTTTTTCTTCCCGAACATGAATATATGGAGTTGGATTTAAGGTCGGTGGAGCACCAGGGGGCCCACGAGGCAGGGGGCGCGCCCTAAGGGGGGGCGCCCCCACCCTCGTGGATAAGGTGTGGTCCCCCTGGCCTTGATTCTTCCGCCAGTATTTTTTAATAAATCGAAAAATAACTTCCGTGGAGTTTAAGGTCATTCCGAGAACTTTTATTTCTGCACACAAATAACACCATGGTAGTTCTACTGAAAACAGCGTCAGTCCGGGTTAGTTCCATTCAAATCATGCAAGTTAGAGTCCAAAACAAGGGCAAAAGTGTTTGGAAAAGTAGATACGACGGAGACGTATCATGTCCACGTACCCTCGTAGACCGAAAGCGGAAGCGTTTAGTTAACGTGGTTGATGCAGTCGAACGTCTTCATGATCCAACTGATCAAGTACCAAACACACGACACCTCTGCGATCTACACACATTCAGCTTGGTGACGTCCCTCGAACTCTAGATCCAGCTGAGGCCGAGGGAGAGTTTCGTCAGCACGATGGCGTGGTGACGGTGATGATGAAGTTATCGGCGCAGGGCTTGGACTAAGCACTACGACGATATGACCGAGATGGAAAACTATGGAGGCGGGCACCGCACACGGCTAAAGATCAACTTGTTCAACTTGTGTGTCTATGGGGTGCCCCCCTCCCCCGTATATAAATGAGTGGAGGAGGGGAGGGCCGTCTCTCTATGGCGTGCCCAAGGGGGGGAGTCCTACTCCCAGTAGGACTAGGTTTCCCCCTTCCCTAGTTGGAGTAGGAGAAGAAGGAAGAGGGAGAGGGAGAGAAGGAAAGGGGCCCCCGACCCGCCTACTAATTCGGAATGGGCTTGGGGGGTGCCCCCACCTTGGCCGCCTCCTCCTCTCTTCCACCATGGCCCATTAAGGCCCATTAACTCCCCGGGGGTTCCAGTAACCTCCCGGTACTCCGAAAAAATGCCCGAACCACTCGGAACCTTTCCGGTGTCCAAACATAGCCTTCCAATGTATCAATCTTTATGTCTCGACCATTTCGAGACTCCTCGTCATGTCCTTGATCACACCCGGACTCCGAACAACCTTCGGTACATCAAAACACATAAACTCATAATACCGATCATCATCGAACGTTAAGCGTGCGGACCCTACGGATTCGAGAACTATGTAGACATGACCGAGACTCACTTCCGGTCAATCATCAATAGCGGAACCTGGATGCTCATATTGGTTCCTACACATTCTATGAAGATCTTTATCGGTCAAACCACATAACAACATACGTTGTTCCCTTTGTCATCGGTATGTTACTTGCCCGAGATTCGATCGTCGGTATCATCATACCTAGTTCAATCTCGTTACCGGCAAGTCTCTTTACTCGTTCAATAATACTTCATCCCGCAACTAACTCATTAGTTACAGTGCTTGCAAGGCTTATAGTGATGAATATTACCGAGAGGGCCCAGAGATACCTCTCCGAAACACGGAGTGACATATCCTAATCTTGATATATGCCAACCCAACAAACACCTTCGGAGACACCTGTAGAGCACCTTTATAATCACCCTTTTATGTTGTGACGTTTGGTAGCACACAAAGTGTTCCTCCGGTATTTGGGAGTTGCATAATCTCATAGTCTGAGGAACTTGTATAAGTCATGAAGAAAGCAGTAGCAATGAAACTGACACAATCATAATGCTAAGCTAACAGATGGTCCCGTTCATCAAATGACAACACATGTCTATGGTTAAGAAACATAACCATCTTTGATTAACGAGCTAGTCTAGTAGAGGCATACTAGGGACTATAAGTTATGTCTATGTATTCACACATGTACTAAGTTTCCGGTTAATACAATTCTAGCATGAATAATAAACATTTATCATGAAATAAGGAAATAAACAATAACTTTATTGTTGCCTCTAGGGAATATTTCCTTCAATCTCCCACTTGCACTAGAGTCAACAATCTAGTCCACATCTCCATGTGATTTAACATCAATAGTTCACATCTGTATGTGATTAACACCCATAGTTCACATAGCCATGTGACCAACAACCAAAGGGTTTACTAGAGTCAATAATCTAGTTCACATTGCTATGTGATTAACACCCAAACAGTACTGAGGTGTGATCATGTTTTGCTTGTGAGAGAAATTTAGTCAATGGGTCTGTCACATTCAGAGTCGTATGTATTTTGCAAATATTCTATGTCTAGAATGCTCTGCATAGAGCTACTCTAGATAATTTCTCCCACTTTCAATATGTATCCAGATTGAGACTTGGAGTCATCTGGATCGGTGTAAAAGCTTGCATCGACGTAAGTCTTTACGACGAACTCTTTATCACCCCCATCACCGAGAAACATTTCCTTAGTCCTCACTAAGGATAATTTTGACCGATGTCCAGTGATCTACTCTTAGATCACTATTGTACCCCTTGCCAAACTCATGTCAAGGTACACAATAGGTCTAGTACATAACACAACATACTTTATAGAACCTATGACTGTGGCATACGGAATGACTTTCATTCTCTTTCTATCTTCTGCCATGGTCGGGCTTTGAGTCTTACTCAACTTTACACCTTGTAATACAGACAAGAACTCCTTCTGTGACTGATCCATTTTGAACTCTTTCAAAAACTTGTCAAGGTATTTACTCATTGAAAAATCTTATCAAGCGTCTTGATCTATCTCTATAGATCTTGATGCCCAATATGTAAGCAGCTTCACCGAGGTCTTTCATTGAAAAACTCTTATTCAAGTATCCCTTTATGCTATCCAGAAATTCTATATCATTTCCAATCAACAATATGTCATCCACATATAATATTAGAAATGCTACAGAGCTCCCACTCACTTTCTTGTAAATACAGGCTTCGCCGAGAGTTTGTATAAAACCATATGCTTTGATCACACTATCAAAGCGTTTATTCCAACTCCAAGAGGCTTGCACCAGTCCATAAATGTATAGCTGGAGCTTGCACACTTTTTAGCACCCTTTGGATCGACAAAACCTTCTGGTTGCATCATATACAACTCTTCTTCTAGAAATCCATTCAATAATGCAGTTTTGACATCCATCTACCTGATTTCATAAAATATGGCAACTGCTAACATGATTCGGACGGATTTAAGCATCACTGCAGTTGACAAAATCACATTGTAGTCAACACCTTGAACTTGTCGAAAACCTTTTGTGACAAGTCGAGATAGTAACACTACTATCATCATCTTCCTCTTGAAGATTCATTTATTTTCTATGGCCTGACGATCATCGGGCAAATCCACCAAAGTCCACACTTTGTTCTCATACATGGATCCCATCTCAGATTGCATGGCCTCTAGCCATTTCGTGGAATCTGGGCTCATCATCGCTTCCTCATAGTTCGTAGGTTCATCATGGTCTAGTAACATGACTTCCAAAATAGGATTACCATATCACTCTGGTGCGGATCGTACTCTGTTTGACCTACGAGGTTTGGTAGTAACTTTTCTGAAGATTCATGATCATCATCATTAGCTTCCTCACTAATTGGTGTAGGAATCACTGGAACTGATTTCTGTGATGAACTACTTTCCAATTCGGGAGAAGGTACAATTACCTCATCAAGTTCTACTTTCCTCCCACTCACTTCTTTCGAGAGAAACTCCTTCTCTAGAAAGGATCCATTTTTAGCAACAAAGATTTGGCCTTCGAATCTATGATAGAAGGTGTACCCAACTATTTCCTTTGGGTATCCTATGAAGACGCACTTCTCCAATTTGGGTTCGAGCTTATCAAGTTGAAGTTTTTCACATAAGCATCGTAGCCCCAAACTTTAAGAAACGACAACTTTGGTTTGCCAAACCACAGTTCATAAGGCGCCGTTTCAATGGATTTTGGTGCCCTGTTTAACGTGAATGCACCTGTCTCTAATGCATAATCCCAAAATGATAGTGGTAAATCAGTAAGAGACATCATAGATCACACTGTATCCAATAAAGTGAGGTTACGACGTTTGGACACACCATTACGTTGTGGTGTTCCAGGTGGCGTGAGCTATGAAACTATTCCACATTGTTTTTAAATGAAAGCCAAACTCGTAACTCAAATATTCTCCTGCACGATCAGATCGTAGAAACTTTTATTTTCTTGTTATGATGATTCTCCACTTCACTTGAAATTCTTTGAACTTTTCAAATGTTCCAGACTTGTGTTTCATTAAGTAGATATACCCATATCCGCTTAAATCACATGTGAAGGTCAGAAAATAATGATACCCGCCACGAGCCTCAACACTCATTGGACTGCATACATCGGTATGTATTATTTCCAATAAGTCACTAGCTCGTTCCATTGTTCCGGAGAACGGAGTTTTAGTCATCTTGCCCATAAGGCACGGTTCGCAACTATCAAATGATTCATAATCAAGTGATTCCAAAAGTCCATCTTTATTGAGTTTCTTCATGCGCTTTACACCGATATGACCCAAATGGCAGTGCCACAAATAAGTTGCACTATCATTATCAACTTTGCATCTTTTGGCATCAATATTATGAATATGTGTATCACTACGATCGAGATTAAATAAACCATTAATATTGGGTGTATGACCATAGAAGTTTTTATTCATGTAAACAGAATAGCAATTATTCTCTGTCTTAGATGAATAATCATATTGCAATAAACATGATATAATCATATTCATGCTCAATGCAAACTCCAAATAACATTTATTTAGGTTCAACACTAATCCCGAAAGTATAGGGAGTGTGCGATGATGATCATATCAATCTTGGAACCACTTCCAACATACATCATCACTTCATTCTTAACTAGTCTCTATTTATTCTGTAACTCCTGTTTTGAGTTACTAATCTTAGCAACCAAACAATTATCGAATACCCAGGGGCTACTATGAACACTAGCAAGGTACACATCAATAATCTGTATATCAAATATACCTTTATTCACTTTGCCATCCTTCTTATCCACCAAGTATTTGGGGTAGTTCCGCTTCCAGTGATCATTTCCTTTGCAGTAAAAGCACTTAGTTTCAGGCTTAGGTTTAGCTTTGGGCTTCTTCACGGGAGTGAAAACTTGCTTGCCATTCTATTTGAAGTTCCCTTTCTTTCCATTTGCCCTTTTTCTTGAAACTAGTGGTCTTGTCAATCAACACTTGATACTTTTATTGATTTCTACCTTCGTCAATTTTAGCATCACGAAGAGCTCGGGAATCGTTTTCGTCATCCCTTGCATACTATAGTTCATCATGAAGTTCCAATAACTTGGTGATGATGACTAGAGAACTCTGGCAATCACTATCTTATCTATAAGATTAACTACCACTTGATTCAAGTGATTGTAGTACCCAGACATTCTGAGCACGTGTTCACTAGCTGAACAATTCTCCTCCATCTTTTAGGCGAAGTACTTGCCAGAGGCCTCATACCTCTTGACATGGCATGAGTCTGAAATACCAATTTCAGCTCTTGGAACATCTCATATGCTCCGTGGCATTCAAAACATTTTTGAAGTCCCGGTTCTAAGCCGTAAAGCATGGTGCACTAAACTATCAAGTAGTCATCATATTGAGCTAGCCAAACGTTCATAACGTCTGCATCTGCTCCTGCAATAGGTCTGTCACCTAGCGGTGCATCAAGGACATAATTCTTACGTGCGGCAATGAGGATAATCCTCAGATCACAGACTCAGTCCGCTTCATTGCTACTATCATCTTTCAACTTAGTTTTCTCTAGGAACACATATAAAAACATAGGGAAGCAACAACGCGAGCTATTGATCTACAACATAATTTGCAAAATACTATCAGGACTAAGTTCATGATAAATTAAAGTTCAATTAATCATATTACTTAAGAACTCCCACTTAGATAGACATCCCTCTAGTCATCTAAATGATCACGTGATCCAAATCAACTAAACCATGTCCGATCATCTCGTGAGATGGAGTAGTTTTCAATGGTGAACATCACTATGTTGATCATATCTACTATATGATTCATGCTCGACCTTTTGGTCTCCAGTGTTCCGAGGCCATATCTTCATATGCTAGGCTCGTCAAGTTTAACCTGAGTATTCCGCGTGTGCAAAACTGGCTTGCACCCGTTGTATGTGAATGTAGAGCTTATCACACCCGATCATCACGTGGTGTCTCAGCGCGACGAACTGTAGCAATGGTGCATACTCAGGGAGAACACTTGTACCTTGAAATTTAGTAAGGGATCATCTTATAATGCTACCGCCATACTAAGCAAAATAAGAATATAAAAGATAAATATCACATGCAACCAAAATATGTGACATGATATGGCCATCATCATCTTGTGCCTTTGATCTCCATCTCCAAAGTACCATCATGATCTCCATCATCACCGGCATGACACCATGATCTCCATCATCTTGATCTTTATCAACGTGTCATCACATGGTCGTCTCGCCAACTATTGCTTTTGCAGCTATTGCTATCGCATATAGGACTGGGCGTTCGGTTCCCCCGAACCAATTGGGGCGGTTCTTCGGTCTCTGTAAGAGTTCGGTTTTGAGACATCGCTGACCGATCAGATAATAGAAAAATGCCAAACCGATGATCCGGTGCACCGAGAAATCGGTTCGGTCATCAGTCGCGACCGAACGACACCGATATGTATAATTGTATAATAGGAAAGGCCAACAGCAGCAGGAATCTCTGTGACTGACCGTAGCGACAATAGCAATACTGTATGTCTATTAAAAGCTACCTACATGGCTAGCCAACTCACATGCCCCTTCGTACACAAAATTTTAATAATAAAGATAAAAAAGGAAAGAATATGAGTTAGGGAGAGAGATCGCTTTTGGCACGTCTCAGGGTACTTACCAAAGGACGTCACAGTATAAATGGATGAGGCTCAGCATCGGTAACGCTAAGAGCAAGCACATAAATGGAAGGTGAAGCATCGGTCAATAAACTCCAGCGGGAAGCAAGGAGCAGAGGAGGCGGTGAAAGTAATTGCAGGGGTCAGCGGGCGTCGGCTCGCTCGCTGCTTCGGTATCACTGCCTCACGCGTGCGGCCATGGCTGCAGGTGATTAGGGATAGCATATGGGCCGGCCGGCTGGGCCTGTATTTTAGTCGGTGTTCGGTCAGTTCGGTTAATCGAGGGCTAAACCCGAAATTACCGAACTAATTTTGGTTTTCCAAATATGCAAACCGATCCTACTACCTAATCTTTCGGTTTCAGTGTATTCGGCTTCGGTACCGGTTATTTCGGTTTGGTACATCAGTTTTCGGGTTATATGCCCAGCCCTAATTGCATAGCGATAAAGTAAAGCAATTATATGGTGCTTGCATCTTATGCAATAAAAAGATAACCATAAGGCTCCTGCCAGTTGCCAATAACTTTAACAAAACATGATCATCTCATACAACACATCATGTCTTGACCATATCACATCACAACATGCCCTGCAAAAACAAGTTAGACGTCCTCTACTTTGTTGTTGCAAGTTTTACGTGGCTGCTACGAGCTTAGCAAGAACCGTTCTTACCTACGCATCAAAACCACAATGATTTTTCATCAAGTGTGTTGTTTTAACCTTCAACAAGGATCGGGCGTAGCCACACTCGATTCAACTAAAGCTGGAGAAACAAACACCCATTAGCCACTTGTGTGCGAAGCACGTCGGTAGAACCAGTCCTATGAACGCGGTCATGTTATGTCGGTCTGGGCCGCTTCATCCAACAATACCGTTGAATCAAAGTATGACACGCTGGTAAGCAGTATGACTATTATCGCCCACAACTCTTTGTGTTCTACTCGTGCATACGACACCTACGCATAGACCTGGCTTTGATGCCACTGTTGGGGAACGTAGTAATTTCAAAAAAATTCCTACGGTCACGCAAGATCTATCTCTAGGTGATGCATAGCAACAAGAGGGGAGAGTGTGTCCACGTACCCTCATAGACCGAAAGCGGAAGCGTTTAGTTAACCGTGGTTGATGTAGTCGAACGTCTTCACGATCCAACCGATCAAGTACCGAACGCACGGCACCTTCGTGATCTGCACACGTTCAGCTCGGTGACATCACTCGAACTCTAGATTCAACTGAGGCCGAGGGAGCGTTCCGTCAGCACGATGGCATGGTGACGGTGATGATGAAGTTACCGGCGCAGGGCTTCGCCTAAGCACTACGACGATATGACTGAGGCGGAAAACTGTGGAGGGGGCACCGCACACGGCTAAAGATCAACTTGTTCAACTTGTGTGTCCATGGGGTGCCCCCTCCCCCGTATATAAAGGAGTGGAGGAGGGGAGGGCCGGCCCTCTATGGCGCGCCCAAGGGGGGAGTCCTACTCCCACTAGGAGTAGGTTTCCCCCCTTCCCTAGTTGGAGTAGGAGAAGAAGGAAGAGGGAGAGGGAGAGAAGGAAAGGGGGGGCGACCCCCCTCCCAATTAGGATTGGGCTTGGGGGGGGGGGCTACCTTGGCCGCCTCCTCCTCTCTTCCACCATGGACCATTAAGGCCAATTAACTCCCGAGGGGGTTCCGGTAACCTTCCGGTACTCCAGAAAAATGCCTGAACCACTCGGAACATTGTCCAAACATAGCCTTCCAATATATCAATCTTTATGTCTCGACCATTTCGAGACTCCTCGTCATGTACGTGATCACATCTGGGACTCCAAACAACCTTCGGTACATCAAAACACATAAACTCATAATACCGATCGTCATTGAATGTTAAGCATGCGGACCCTACGGGTTCGAGAACTATGTAGACATGACCAAGACTCACTTCTAGTCAATAACCAATAGCAGAACCTGGATGATCATATTGGTTCCTACATATTCTACGAAGATCTTTATCGGTCAACCTGCATAACAACATACGTTGTTCCCTTTGTCATCGGTATGTTACTTGCCCGAGATTCGATCGTCGGTATCATCATACCTAGTTCAATCTCGTTATCGGCAAGTCTCTTTACTCGGTTCCATAATACTTCATCCCGCAACTAACTCATTAGTTATAGTGCTTGCAAGGCTTATAGTGATGAGTATTACCGAGAGGGCCCAGAGATACTTCTCCGAAACACGGAGTGACAAATCCTAATCTCGATATATGCCAACCCAACAAACACCTTCGGAGACACCTGTAGAGCACCTTTATAATCACCCTTTTACGTTGTGACGTTTGGTAGCACACAAAGTGTTCCTCCGGTATTCGAGAGTTGCATAATCTCATAGGCTGTGGAACTTGTATAAGTCATGAAGAAAGCAGTAGCAATGAAACTGACACGATCATAATGCTAAGCTAACGGATGGGTCATGTCCATCACATCATTCTCCTAATGATGTGATCCCATTCATCAAATGACAACACATGTCTATGGTTAGGAAACATAACCATCTTTGATTAACGAGCTAGTTAAGTAGAGGCATACTAGGGACTATAAGTTTTGTCTATGTATTCACACATGTACTAAGTTTCCTGTTAATACAACTCTAGCATGAATAATAAACATTTATCATGAAATAAGGAAATAAATAATAACTTTATTATTTCCTCTAGGGCATATTTCCTTCAGGGTTCCATCCCCACATTCTTCCACCATGTGCCCCATATGACCACAAAAGAAACAAAAGTCAGGTAGCTTCGCATAGAACACTGGGTATTTTTTCCTCTCCTTCAAAGTTATTGGGACAAATCTCACTAGCGGTACAGTAACATTGACAAACACCCTCACTCTCAAAAAGCTAGATGGATTGATCCTTCCTTCATTCACCATCACCGTGAACGGAGGTTCTCCTACTTTCTTTGCTACCTTCTCAGCTAACTCCTTCTTCCTCGTCAAACCATCTGGTAATCCTTTTATTCTTGCCCACAACGGGTACATGCTCAAAGAGTAATCCTCGACACTCGTGTAGCCATCATATTCCACCAGCACCACCGGATCTCTTCTGAATTGCCATGGCCCTCCCTACATCATGCGCTTCTAATCACCCAAACAATGTCACTGGGCCAGGAACAAGTTAGGCCCTTTGATGTTGAAGGTCACCCCTTGAGCACACGCCCAGGTGTTCCTCAT
This sequence comes from Triticum aestivum, assembly GCF_018294505.1. Taxonomy (NCBI): domain Eukaryota; kingdom Viridiplantae; phylum Streptophyta; class Magnoliopsida; order Poales; family Poaceae; genus Triticum; species Triticum aestivum. The sequence continues at coordinate 495,394,920 of NC_057804.1, forward strand.
CGAGTTCAGCAGAGCAGCATGACTAAACGGGCGCAACATATGAACCCTAATCAAAGCTAGCCACTAGACCTCCTTGAAATTCTTCAACCTCTCCTGACATATCTAAATCTTCCTCTTCCTTCCCGTGCAGATTGAGACCTTCGAAAGCATCATCCAGAATCGGATCCGGTCCATAATGATCCCAGTATGCTTCTTTTGTTTCCTCCTGATCAGCGTCTCTAATCTTCGTCCCCTCCCCATCGACTACCCTTTCCGCCGTAGCCATACTCGACGGGGGCAACCCACCCCCCGTGCCTTCCTACCCATGCGCCTCCTTCTCCTCTCCCGGTTACTTTCGCCCCTCACGATCCACCAAACTAGTTTGGTCATCCATGCAGTCACCGATCTTCACCGCGATCCCTTCGTTCCAACTGTCGTCACCGAGAACCGCCAATCAATGGTAGTTTCACGTAGATCTGGAGTACTTCGGCGGCACCTCCAAAGGAAAGGTTGGATCCTGGGAAACCCTAGGAAAAAAATTGCCGGTAAGGTAGCAGACACAGTTCTTTTATTGGAGAATGGGGGGGCTGTTGTGGGGTCGAATGCTACTGAACCTTCTTCTACCCCCAGTAAGCAACCCATTGTGAAGAGGAGACGATAGGGAGAAGGAGTAGGTGGGGATGAGAATGCAGTTGATATGGAAACTTCAGATGAGGCGGCCTTTGAGTTGGAGGACCGCCGAGCCTAATGAATTGCCACAGTTGGAACTGTCGGGGAGGGGGGAACACCCGGACAGTTTGAGAGTTAGCGATGTTGTGTTAGTCGCATCCCCCCATGTTTGTATTCCTATGTGAAACAAGACAAAAGGAGGTAAAGATGAGGAGATTGCGCGGTAGATTGGGACTCAAGGGTTTTTCTGGAGTTGATAGTAATGGCATGAGTGGTGGTTTGGCCTTATACTGGAAGGAGGACTGTGTTGTTGAGATTGTTAACAAGGATGAGAGGCACATTGATGCCTCTGGTCAGGATTCAGGTGGGTGAGGATCAGTGGCGGGTTATGTTTGTGTACGGGGAGCCCCGTGTTGAGAATAGACATCTGATGTGGACAAAGTTGCTGAATATAAAATCTGTTAATAACCTGCCATAGTTAGTGATTGGAGACTTCAATGAGGCTATGTGGAATTTTGAGCATTTTTCAGTGACACCACGGGCGGAGGCACAAATGATGGCTTTTCGGATGCACTTGAGGTATGCGAGTTAGTTGATTTGGGCTTCTCGGGTCTCCCTTTTACTTATGATAACAAGTGCACCAGTACAGCCAATGTGAGAGTGAGACTAGACCAGGCAGTAGCTACGAATACTTGGCGAAATATGTTTGCTTTCACTTCAGTGGAACACATTCCTACACCTTGTTCTGACCATGTCATGGTATTCTTGAAAGTTGAACCAGATCCAGGGCCTAGTGGTGGAAGGAGTAGGTGTTATGAGGTTTTCTGGGAGAGGGATTTGGGCTTGCCTAAAATCATAGAGGATGCTTGGGCTGCAGTAGGCGAGGTTCAAAACATGGCTCAACTGAGAGATGCTTTAGCTAAAATAATGATGACGCTTGGATCATGGAGTGGAAAATTGTAATGTGATGAGTGAGTTAGCAAAGTCACATACCCAGTTGAAAGAACTATTTCATATGAATGCAGATAGGGAGGAAATAAGAAGGGTGACGGATAAAATGAACGAGCTGTTATATCAAGAAGACATGATGTGGATGTAAAGGTCAGGGATATCTTGGTTAAATGAGGGAATCAAAATACAAAATATTTTCAGAGCAAGGCTGTTGGAGGGCAAGGAAGAATGAGATTCAGAGTTGACTGACAATATTGGGGTAGTGCATTCAGATTTCGCTTCTATGGGGAAGCTAGCAAACGAGTATTTTCATGATATTTTTTTTAGCAGATACATCTTTGGATGCAGCCCCTGTGGTTGATCTCCTTGAGGCCATGGTCACACCAGCTGATAATATCAAACTATATGCCTCATTCCCGGACAAGGAGATTTCAGACACAATGTTTCAGATTGGGCCTTTGAAGGCACCAGAACCGGATGGTTTCCCAGCTCGGTTCTTTCAGCGGAATTGGAGTAAAGTGAAGGATAGTGTGATAGCAATGGTGAAGGACTTTTTTTTGTACAGGGGTTATGCCAGAGGGAGTCAACTCCACGTCCATTGTTCTTATACCAAAAATCACTAACCCTGCAAAATTGTCTAATTACAAGCCCATTAGCCTCTATAATGTGATATACAAGGTAATCTCCAAGTGCCTGGTGAATAGGTTGAGGCTACTTTTGGATGATTTAATCTCGGTTGAGGAGAGTGTGTTTATTCCCGGTAGGATGATTACCGATAACACTCTAGTAGCTTTTGAGTGCATCCACTACATTACACAGGAGAAGGACCCCACAAAGAGTTTCTATGTGTATAAGCTTGACCTCTCAAAAGCTTATGATAGGGTGGGCGGGGTTTTCTTGAAGCAAGTGATGCAAAAGTTAGTGTTCTCTCAGCGATGGATTGACTAGATAATGGCATGTGTCACATCGGTGAGATATTCTATTAAGTTAAATGGAACTCTCTTGGATTCATTTGCACCGTCGTGTGGTTTGCGGCAAGGGGATCCACTTTCACCATTCTTATTCTTGTTTGTGGCGGATGGTCTTTCAGCCATTCTGAGAAATAGAGTTCAAAGAGGGGATATTTTACCTATTAAGATTTGCAAAAGGGCGTCGGGTATTTCCCACTTGTTGTTTGCTGATGATACAATGTTGTTTTTTAAGGATTCTAGAGAGCAAGCAGAAAATATGAAAGCAGCACTAGACTTATATGGTTCAGCTACTGGTCAAAGCCTAAACTATAACAAATGTTCCATATTCTTTGGCGAAGCATGTCCTGTCCTTGTACAGGAACAAGTCTGAGATGTTCTACATGTCACAAGTCTAGTCTTTGAGGAGAGGTATTTGGGTCTTCCTACCCCTGAAGGACGGATGTCAAAAGGCAAGTTTCAGAATCTTCAATCAAGTCTCACTAAATGGCTTGTTCAAATGGGGTGATGGGCTGTTGGCCCAACCAGACAGGGAGGTCCTAATCAAGTTAGTTGCTCAAGCCTTGCCGACTTATATAATGGGAGTGTTCAAACTTCCTTACTCGGTGTGTGATGACCTAACTAGGATGGTGAGGAATTTTTACTGGGGGTCGGCGAATGGAAAGATGAAAGTGCATTGGAAAGGATAGGATCATATCATGCAGCCCAAGGACAAAGGTGGTGTTTGCTTCTGGGGTTTTCGCTTATTTAATCAAGCCTTACTCGCTCGCCAAGCATGGAGACTTATTTCTAGGCCTGACAACTTATGCGCTCAAGTACTTCAAGCAAGATACTATCCTGCAGGTAAACTTGAGGATACTGTTTTCACGGGTAATGCTTCATCATCTTGGCAGGCCATCAGTCATGGACTGGAGTTACTAAAGAAAGGTTCAATATGGCAAGTTAGTAATGGGAGAAGCATAAGAGTGTGTCACAATTGGATACCTTGGCCATTTTCATATAAGCCTATTTCACGACAAGGGTTATGTCGTATTCGTTTTGTTTCAGGCTTGTTGGCTTAGAGCTTACAAGTAGATGCCCAGTGTGTGTGGAGTGGAAACATAGGCCAAATTTCATCCATTTATCAGGTGTTAGTACATGCCGAATCTGTACTTGTCAATGGCTAAAATATGGAGGTTACCCGATATCCAGACGTTCGTTAATATTGGGAAGGAATGTCTCTTACAAGCCCTTGCACCGATGAGTGCACTGGAACAGAGTATGTTGTTGATGATTTTTTGGAGGAGCTGGTATGTGTGCAATGAGTTGGTTCATTCTAAACCAGCCCCACCAATGGATGTTTCAATTAGATTTCTGCAGAGCTACATGGAGTCCCTGATGACCATTAAGCCAATGTGCATGCTGACCCTGGGAAGGGGACAACTCATGTCTCTTTGGATCGTGTCACTAAAACCGCGAGAGTAGATGCAGCGGGTCGTGGTGGGCTAAGCCGTCGTATGGTTGGGCCAAACTAAAGACAGACGGGTCTTTCGTCACGAGTGATGATACTGGAGCAGGGATGATCTTGAGAAATTCTTCAGGTGGGATTATTTTTTCGGCTTGTAGAGCATTGTTTTCGTGCAGAGATGTATTGGAGGCTGAGTTATGTGCTTGTATGGAGGGGCTCTCTTCTTCGCTTCAACAAATGGAGCAGCCTATTGCAATCGAGATGGATTCTTCAGAGGCTGTGTCTATGATCACATGTGGAGGAAGTGACCGTTCGGCATATGTTTCCCTAGTTAATGAGATTCGTTATCTCTTATGTCTTCGTCATTCTTGTATTACTCATGTTTCGCGGTCGCTGAATAAAGCGAGTGATAGTTTAGCGACTTTTGGTAGAATTCACAACAGAACCACGACCTGGATTGGGTCGGGTCCTCCTCAATTTTTGGAATTTGTAGCACTTGAATGTAATGATGGGTTGATTGAGTAATACAAGTTTTGATTCCGCAAAAAAACGGCACTCCACTTCCTCTCCCCACATCTTCAATAGAAACTTATGGATTGGGGTTTAAAGTCTGTGCTCCATCTCACCTCATTTAGTTCCCATCACATCCTCCAGGACGGGTGGGTGGCCTCCTCTGCTAATACAAGACAAGGAAAACGAAGCCAGGCGATGATTCATAAACTTCCATTGTTATTCAATCCATCTGATCAAACCTATGATTCACTTCATCCAGTCCTAATATGCTTCTTTTATACATTTTCCTGAGGGTCCCTGACAACAGATGAATAATGCGAGCAACATGTAAAAATATGAGTTGTGTCTGTTCTCTAATGCCATAAAGTTCAATATATCTCATATAATCGTCTTTCCTTTTAGCTCTTTGTTTCACATATCAAATGCTAGATGTGTAATGATTTACAAACCTCCATGCCTATTACATTCCTTTGATTAAATTCCCTTTCTCATCAGATATGGAGCAAAAAGAAAAAAAATGATTTATCGAGGATGATGCCCACAAATCTAACATGTATCACACCACTCACATGCCTATAATGCACATGGTTTCATAATAATTAGAAGGAGTATATGCATGGTATCCTTTTATTCATCAATTGGCTTAGCCCATAAGAGAAGTATCTTATCTTATCTAAAAGAAGGAAATGATACGAAGATAGAGGAGATACAGAAGTACTAGCTTAGTTTTCCTGAAGATTCTGTTAATTTTATTTATTGCTGCAACACTTTCAGTATTTTGGAAATGAATCATTTTTGTCTATTCATCTATCCACTTATACACTATGTACCTTTTTTTGCTAATCTGTGCAGAATGTCGTAGCTACAATACATTGTTCTTTGTATTTGCATGCTTAATCAACTTTCTGACTAAAGCTCAAGGGAACAGGACAATAGTCCCTCCAAAAAAATACAAGCAAGAGTATGCGTTACTTCGCATGGCCTATATAATTTTGTTCCTTCGGATATTGACAATTATAGATATTCTCCTTACACAACAATGCAAACAAAAAAACCGAAAACCAACTATTAACAATTAGAGTAAATCAAACATGCAGACCAAACATGATAAATTTTTATTCCAACCTTTCGTATCCACCGATTTGTGTTACTTGCGACTTTAACAATGCTACGTTTCGCAGTACACAACTATCAGATAATCAAGTACACATTTTCATTTCTTCATGTTTTTTACAATCAAATTTCATCCAAACTATCACAGTGTTGCTGCGGGAGTACCTAAGAGATTCATCCTCATTATGTTGACATGCAGCCTATCACTACTAGGGAAAAGGCTAGCAGCAGCGCGGGTTTTAGATGTGTCAGTAGCGCGGGTACCCGCGCTACTAATAAGGCGCTACAGCTAACTCATAGCAGTAGCGCGCGCGCACCCGCGCTACTGCTACACAAGTGTAGCAGCAGCGCGCTTAGGTGAAGCTCGCTACTGCTAGTAGCGCTAGCGCTCTTTGGCTGGACGCGCTACTGCTACTGTGGCGCTGCTGCTAACTTTTATACACTCGCTACTGCTAATTTAAGTAGTTTTTTTGGCATATTTGTTTTGTATTTGAACAGGCTTTGTAGAAGAATCTTTAGCACATAGAAATGTCATCATGATACACATACAAATGCCTGCGAGACCACAAATGTAATCATAGCATGTACATACAAATAGTCTCATCATAATCATCATCCAACACAAAGTGATATCTTGTCATCATCTCGAAAATAGCGATACATGCAAGTCTCGAATACTTGCAACTACAACAACGTCATCCATCTAAACAAAGGTATACGCAAGAAGTGCTATCACTATGAGTGAGAGCGGAACTATGCAGTACATGAGGTGGCGGTTACGAGTCCTCTCTCGCGCTAGCGTGAACCTCAAGTAACTAGCTTCTCCTTCTTGTCTGCTTTTGAAGCCTTTATGGCTGGCGCCCGTGAACCCATTCACTTGCGCCTGACACTCATGCCACTCGTTGTACACCCCCGGAACCTTCCCTTTGTACACAACATAGCATTTCCATCTCGCCATCAAGAAACTAGGTACCTGTTAGAGATGCATGTTCATGAAGAGGATGTACAATCATATATATGCAACAAAATATACTAGAGTAACACCGAAAAAGAAAGGGTTAGCAACTAGATGCAACATATACAGTACGCAAATTAATTAACTAGAGGTACGCAGGTCATCATACGCAAACTAACAAAGTAGCGTTACGCAAGTTCGGCAGGGACCATGGACGATCACAAAGTTTCATCGCTACAAAAAGTATACAAGTTCAACCGACACATATCATCATCATCGGCATCATAAATCACTAGAAGTTCCATCCTTCCATATCATCGAGGACGAACCCTAGCTTCTTGAACGGTGTGAGGTCTAGACGTTGCATGCCTATGCGAGTTCGGACGTCAGCTCGCGATATAGGGCCGTGGTGGAACATCCCCTTCTCATCGACGACTTCTTTCATGATGATCGTCGCAATGTCGCTTTGGATGCGAAAGAAGTCATCTCTAAGTTTATAATTCGCTTCTCCATGAGATTCTAGCCACTTGTGGATATGATCATCATTTCTGCTGTTAATGCGAAGCTTTTGGTGATCCGTGTTGAACTGAATCATGAGATGGACGATGTAGAATCCATCCTTCTTGCTTGGTTTTGGGACATGGATGCAGGAGAAGTTAGTTTTATGCGCGAAACCCATCTTCTTGTTCCTTTGTTTCTTGATATGCACGTGGCCACCTCTAAAGCTGAAGCCTTGGAGAGCATCATCTAGAATATTCATTATGTGGGTGTAGTCCTTTTTCTCGTAGTCTCTGGAAGGGTCAAAATACACGGCGTGGGAGACTTGCGGGTAAAGAACGATAAGGACGGCGCGCCCGTTGCTGCGGGGAAAAGACACCTCAAATTATTCCCCATATGAGAGAGAAGGAATGATTGAAATGTACGAAAGGGTTGTCCGGAACTGACTTACTTTGGATGATAAGGCACGAGGACAATTTCCCGGTCCTTATTCTGTACCATGAAGTTTTGGAGGTACTCCCTAGCAGTTTCACGCTCAAAGTCGCCGAGACTCAAGAAAGACTCGTGCATGTAGTACGGATCCGCCACACAGATTTGCGAGACTTCTTCACTCTTCATGACGGAGCTCATATGTAGCGCAAAAAGGCGGACGATAGTAAAATCAAGCCGCCTTGTTAGAAACATCTCAAAGATATGGTCAAACCGCAGGAAGAACACCTCCGCGGGCCGTGTGTCGACGTAGCACTTCCCCTCAGGCACACGAGCCGCGTATGTCGGATATCCTGGATCCTTTGAGGCTAGTAGGCTTTTCTCAGTCGACAACACATGGTCGTGCAGTCTCCTGAGATCCCCTGATAGTGCCTCCAGCGGTTTCGGCGGTAGCATCGGCTCGCCCGTGAGATGGAACATGACCGCACCTTTCACGGGTACACGCTCTTCAGAATGCATCGTCTGGCTGCTGTGTGCTCTGGCTTGTTTGGAGGCAGTTACCTTCCCCGATCTCTTCCTCTCCTTTTTCTTGGGCACACCTTCCAGACCCTTCCTTAACCCCTGCCCAAGTGTTCCCGGGCTAAGTACTGAACGACCCTCGCGCCCGGCTAGTTGAGCCTGTGTTGAGGCGGCATCTTCAGGCGTGTCCTGTGAGGATTTCATGAAGAGAGACTTTTTGCAATCCATGGTACGACCCTGCCCGGGCATATCATCCATATCCTCATTAGCAAGCTGATAGCCCGATTCGTCATATGGTTGACTCATCATATCTATGTCACAGTCATACGCGTTTGTATTGAGGTAATCCATAGGGTCGACCTCCGTCTCATCATCCATTCTCTGTTCTACAGGAGAAATTACATCAGCCAGTACTATTGCACCCCCTTCATCATGTCGTCCGCCGCTCTCACCCGGCACTACAGGAGCTGGTAATTGCGTAGGCGGGGTGGTGGTCTCCGCACATGCTTGTTGATGTGTGGTAGTTATTGGTGTGCTCTCGGCCGGCTCCAGACGAATAAGATTCTTTCGGCCATAGCAGCACCCAACCCTTGCAGCTTCCAATCCGCGGCAGGGTCTCGTCGTCCGCTCCCACATGCTGTACTGGAGGAGGCAAATCCTCGTGCCCCGATTTCACACTGGTCAAGCTAACCCTGAAGTGCTCAGCGGGGATCGGCTGGTTGTGGAACGTGCGTTGAGAGGGGTCCATTATCATCCCCTTTCCCACGTCCACCTTCTGGCCTTTGATCAAGTAGAGTATGGTGCACGGGGTTTCTTTCGCCTGCAAACACATATGTCTGTGGCGTAAAACAACCGAAAGGCAACAAAAATGGAATATTATCTATATATATATATATATATATATATATGTTGGTGCGACATGTAATTACCGTGACGGCGTCGAGCTCAGCCAAAGACGAAGGCCCACCTAGCGTGCCTGAGACTGAGGACGGGCTGCTATGAGCGGGAGCGGCTGCGAGAGGAGGCCCGGTTGCTTGAGCAAGTGATGGTGCGATGGTGTTGTTGTTCATGGAGTTGCTCGCGACGAAACTGGGCATCGGGAAATCATGTACCGTCTTGTCTGGATTTTCCTTCGCCCAGTTGATGATAACTGGAACCAAGTTAGTAGCGAAATCATTTCTGCAGGCAGTTACAGCTGCATTGACTGCCTGCTGTAGCAACTCATATTTGTCCTCGGCTGCTTTTTTCGCGTCCTCAGCTGCTTTTTTCTCGACCGCAAGCTTCACCTTTGCGTCGATGTCCGCCTGACTAAACTTCTTTTTCTGCTTCTTGGCCTCCGGGCCATCATTGTAAAACACCTTCCACGTGGCGCCGTCTCCAGCGCCGTGCACACGACCATATTGCGGCCGCTGGTCCAACGGGAGTCCCTTAAGTTCGTTCAAGGCCCGGTTGAGAGGGGTGTCCCACTTGGGCCTCATCGGAGAAGTAGGGCTTTCGGCTGCAAGCCGGTGTTGCTTCTCCAGTAGTCTAATCAATTTCCTCGTGATCTTGTCCGTGTAAAAAACCTTTTTCTCCTTGTCCCACTTGTAGCGGGCCCTGATGAAGTCATGCTCCAAGGGGTTGGTGAACTTCGCGAAGGGGTCTGGGAGACCCGCGGCTTCACGTTCCGCGTCCTCCTTATCCCATATGGGCCTTTTACCGAGGTAGCCACGGCTTCTGAGGCGATGCTTCCCCGTGTTCCTTTGCTGAAGGCTTTTGAATTTCGCAGCCTTAGCCTTGGCTGCCTCGGTAGCGCAAGTGTCCTTGAACTTTTCGAACTCCTCTTCCGTAAGTGTCGGATTTTCCTCCAGAATCTTGGACAGGGGTTCATCAGCCTCAATAGCTCGTTTCACCCTCCCTTTCCAGGAGGCCAAATCATTGCTGAACATGCCCATGGCGTGATTGTTAATCTTTTTCATCTTCGGATCATCCCACGGTTGTTCTATGTTATCATCCCGGTCGGGGAACTTGAATCTCTTGTGCAACTTCGTTAGGAGCAACTGCGTCAAATGTTCTTTACTCCTTAAGTCATCGTCGTTGATGCTCACGCATTCCCGTAGGATGCATCCTACTTGGTTCCCATAGCACTTGCGAGGTTCTTCCGGCTCTAACGGCTCAAACTTGCCAGGTGCCATCTTTGTGATCACAAGTCGTCCAATCCCTAGTTTGTTAGGTTTTCGTATCCTCTGCTTCTTATGCTTCCTCTTTTCGGTAGCGGCATCGGGGCCGGTACCTTCCCCGCCGGTACCTTCCCCACCGGTCTCGGTGCCGCCATCGGTGCCGGCGCCGTCGGTGTCGATGTCGGCGTCAGTACCATCATCGAGGCCGACCTGCAAACCTTGCTTAGCAGTCAAATAGTCGAGGTACTCTTGTTCACCCTCATAATCCATCTCGTCTGCATCTTGGTCAGAAGGCCCAGTTTCTTCGTTGTTCGACATGTTTCCTATGATTAAGTGGCCTCATTTATTTCTAAAAGTATGAATAAATGAGAAATGACATAAAAAGAAATCTATGTGCCAGCACTCGATATGCCAACTATGTAGCACAAATCATGCCTTTATTCACGGGAAATTTCGGCATGACCTTTGCTAAAAAATGGACATATCGAGCGCCTGAAATTCACCGGAACGGAAATGAATCAACATTCCGGCGTAACATAGGCCACTCGGATCATTTTCCAAACATGACATGTCCAAAACATGACATATGCACATATCACATGTCCAGTTCAAATTTGCATATAAATTCAGCTAATTTTGAAACCTAGCTAAATTCATAACTAAATAGATAACCTAATTAATTAACATAACCGAAGAACCCTAGCAGAGAGGGGGGGTTTACAGAGAGTGCAGGGGCGAGGAGGCAGGCCCGACGACGGCCGGCAGGGGAGAGGAGGGAGGCGAGGGCCGACGGGTCGGGGGCGAGCGCGCCGGGGTCGGGGGCGAGCGCCGGCGCCGGAGTCGGGGGCGAGGGCCGGCCGGGTCGGGGGCGAGCGGCGGGTCGGGGTCGAGGGTCGGGGGCTATTGCCGGCGCCGGGGTTGGGGTCGAGGGCCGGGACGGGGGCGAGCGCCGGGGTCGGGGGCTAGCGCCGGCGCCGGCGGAGTCGGGGCGAGCGCCGGGGCCGGGTCGGGCGCGGCGGTGCGACGGGGGAGAGAGAGTGGGGATTTGGGGGGAAATGGCGGGATGAAGCAGGGCGAGTGAGAATTTTGGGTTAAGTGGACGTAGCAGTAGCGCGTTACGTCAAAACGCGCTGCTACTAACATCAGTAGCTGCAGCGGTTTAGGTAAAAAGCGCTACTACTAAATTCAGTAGCTGCAGCGGTTTATGCAAAACGCGCTGCTACTACCGTTGCTACTGCCAGTTTTCCTTTTTCTTTTCCTTTATTTTATCCCACTTTTATTTCCCGAGGGCAGTGAATGAAGGGAGGGCGATATATATTGCATCATTTGACGGTTAAATATGTATGCAAAATAGGAACATATATATTACACATCATTGGACCCATGCATAATAATGGCTAAGTGTGTATACAAAATAGGAACACACACACACATATATATATATATATTACACATCATTGGACCCATAACATACGTTTCCTCAGTGCTGACGTTTTCGTTTTTGAGTCAGCTTCTTTCCCTTCTTGTTCATCGAAGAATAATTGAGCCCCCCATTGTGACTTTGCCTTTTCCATGGAGTATGATTTTTCTTAGGTAATGTAGTATTGATTCTTCTTTTGACGTATACTTCATCATCATCGTCATCTTCCCTCATTGGGTTGCCGTACTGATCATAGTCTTCCTCGTTGGCGACTCCATCCATTCCAATGATATTCTTTTTGCCTCTCCTCACGACAACACGGCTGGGATTGCGCGGGTCAGTTATGAAGAAGCATTGTGTCACGTGCTTAGCGTGTACCCATGGCTCATTTTTTGCGATAACGTTCACGGTAGCGCTCTTGCCGTCGGGTATAGTCATGGTAGTGAACATCCGTCTTTCTCTTTCGACATTCTTAGCCCATCTGACACGGAACATCGTCGTGTTGTGCAGTCCAGAGTAGTCAAGCTCCCAGATCTCCTCGACCCTTCCATAAAATCGTTCAGTTGTGTCGTTGTCGCTGCCGGTCATGCATTCCATCGTCACCCCTGAGTTCTGATCATCACTGTCCATATCTTTTGCCTCCGTGTAGAACGTGTATCCGTTGATATCATATGCTTGATAGGTTACGAGGTTGGGCGAGGGGCCATGTGCTAAGGCGTATATGAGCAATCCGTCCTTAGAGCCCTCCTCCGGGGGATTAGCAATAATATGCTCTTTGAACCAATGCAGGAAAGTGGAGTTGTGCTCTCTAGTAACTTCGGCGTCTGTCGTGCATACCCCCCGGTCACGATACTTCTTTGCGATAATTTCTTTGTGCAGTGCCACGAAAGGATCTACCTCGTCTAGGTGTTGTAGCACTACAAGGTTTGCTCTATCAAAGTCGCTGCGTCGATCTGAGTATGCCACGTGCAGTTCCCTGCGACCGTTGCAGTGACCATCTCCTTCGAGCCTCCCATCGTGCTTGTTAACGGGCAAACCAACACTAGCACCAGGCGGCTGGTCTGCGCCATATAGAAAATTCTCACAGAAAGAGATGCACTCTTGTGCCAAATAGCCCTAGACGATGCTTCCATCCGGACGGGACATGTTATGAACGAATCCTTTGATGATCCCATTCATCCTCTCAAACGGCATCATGTTGTGCAGGAATGACCGCCCCAGGTCTATTATGTCATCCACAATATGGACACACAGATGCACCATCACGTCGAAGAACGCGGGCGGGAAGTACATCTCAAGCTCATTCAGTATCACAATGATCTCTTCCTGTAGCCTTTGGAGCTGCTTCACACTGATCGACTTTCGAGAGATGACGTCGAAAAAGTTGCAGAGACCAATAAGCGTGTCACGGACGTGCTTGTCCATTATCCCTCTAAGGGCAACAGGTAGTATCTGCGTCATCATCACATGACAGTCATGAGACTTCATCCCGCTGAACCTTTTCTTGTCCGTGTCTAGATATCTGCTTATCTTGCCACAGTAACCGGAACTAACTTTGACTCTGGTAAGGCACTTAAAGAATTGATTGATCTCAGCCTGACTTAAGGTGAAGCAAGAAGGGGGGCAATAATCCTATTTCTTTATTTTCTTGACCTTCTTCTCCCGTGCCTCCGTCTCCGTCTCTGTCTCGTCTGACATTTTACGGGCCGGCATGTGCAGATCTTCCCTGATTTTCAAATCTTGCAAGTCTTTTCTTGCCTTCAGCCCATCCTTGGTCTTATCCGGCATGTTCATCAGTGTTGCGAGCAAGCTCTCAAGGACATTCTTACAGATATGCATTTGATCAAGGCAATGAGGTGTATCGAGTTTGTGCCAGTACTCCAAGTCCCAGAACACAGACCTCGTCTTCCATACCTTCAGCAGCGGCTCCGACGCCTTTCTCATCGTCTTTCCCGGCGCGGGGCTCTCCTTCCAGTTTTTCAACAGCTCACCGATTTTGGCACCGCTCCGCTTACGTGGAGGTCCTCGATGCTCAGCGTGACCATTGAATAGATCTCCACGGTTTCTCCACGGGTCGTCCTGTTCAAGCCATCTTCGATGCCCCATGTACACGATTTTCCCAGACCCGCCATCTTTCCTTGACGTTAGCTGCTGAGACGTCGTATCATCCATGCACCGTGTGCATCCGCAATATCCATGGCACACCTGGCCTGCCACATATCCGTAACCGAGATAGTCCTGCACTGTCGTGATCAGCGCGGCTCTCATGTTGAAATACTCACCTTTGCTGGCGTCCCATGTCTTGGCCGGTGTTTTCCATAACGTGTCTAACTCCTCTTGAAGTAGCCCCAGATACAAATTAATATTATTTCCTGGTTGTTTCGGCCCTCGAATAAGCATGCTCATGTGAATGTACTTCGATTTCATGCACAACCAGGGGGGAGGTTGTACATTCATACAAACACGGGCCATGTGCTATGGTTGGTGTTCTGGTTGCCAAACGGATTCATGCCATCGGTACACGCGCCGAGCACGATGTTCCTTGCATCACATTCAAAATACCGATAGAAGCTGTTGAACGCTCTCCACTGGCTTCCATCCTTCACGTGTCTCAGCTTCGGATCATCTCCATCGTCGGGCTTCTTCCTCTCCGCGTGCCAGCGCATTAGCTTTGCTTCCTTGGGATCTACAAAATACCTCTGGAGACGGGGAGTGATCGGTAAGTACCATACAACTTTCTGGGGACATTTCTTCCCGGCCTTCTTATATCGAGAAGCATTGCACACCGGACAACTTGTTTTTTCCGCGTGCTCCTTCCGATAAATTATGCAATTGTTGATGCATGCATGGTATCTAACGTGTGGCAGATTAAGAGGGCACACGATCTTCTTGGCCTCATCAACACTAGTAGGACATAGATTACCAGCGGGAAGAACATCCTTTAGGTACTTGAGATGCTCATCGAGGCTAGTGTTGGTCCATTTGTTTTTAGCCTTTGTCTTCAGGAGTTGGAGCGTGAAACTCAAGCGGGTCACCTCAGGATTGCAACCATCATACAATGGAGTGTTCGAGTCTACCACCAGTTGCTCCAGCTTAGCCTCCTCTCTAGAAGCAGCTCTCTCAGTACTCGTCTCCTTGCGAAGCAATGCTTGAACATGAGGGTCCTGCACAATTGAACTTAGTACCGACGAACTCTGCTGCGTGGAGTCCATGCCGTTCTCTCCGCCGCCATGTCCGGCCCCTTCTCCTCCGCCATGTCCGGCCCCTTCTCCGCCGCCATGTCCGGCCTCTTCCCCGCCGCCATTACCGACCATCTCTTCGTCTTGCCCCGTGTCATCATTGCCTGCCCCGTCGGCATCCTCAACATCGTCATCCTCATCTTCAATTATCCACCGAGTATAGCCATCCATGAAACCAGTCATGAGCAGGTGCGCTTCGACACGACCATCGTCATGGGGGTCGAGCCAAACTATTACTTTGCATTTTCGACACGGACATAAAACCTTTGTCCGGTTATTTTCTTTCATGTCCTGCACCGCCAACCGCAACCACCTGTCCACCATCGTTCCACTGACCATCGTCAACTCTGCACGGTAATAATAAACAAATTGATTATAAAAATGCATGCATGCATCAAAGTCATAAAAAAATTTGGCATGATCTTCCCTAAAAATAGGACATATATGGATCTAGAGTTTGCCCGGAATTCATCGAAACGGAAATAAATCGACATTTCGGCAAAACATAGGCAACTCAAAAGCACAATTTGGCGGCGTCAACTCATGCCACACACACAATTTCCACAAACATATCACACACACATAAACATATTTCCATTTTGCAAAAGCATGAAATTTTCATCACCTTTATCTCGATCGAGATCGAGCACACGGTGGAGATGATGTTGTAGGGAGATCAAAAGTGCACAAAGCTCTTCTTGACAAATATAGATCTAGTTAGGGGGCAAATAGGTCATTTAACTAAATCCTACATCTACCTAGCTACCTAATTTGGGAGGAGACAACTTCAACTAGTGGAGGGGGAAGGAAAAAGAGAAAGGAGATGCATTAATGGAGGTGGTGTAATTATGTAGGAGTAATGAAGAGAGAGAAAGGTGGATAGAAGAGAGAGAGTAATGGGGGAGAAGTATTGAGGAGAAGAAGAAGAGTGAGAGTGAGAGCATGTGATGGAGGTAGGGGGAAGGGAAGAGAGGAGGGGAGGTAGGGGGAAGGGAAAAGAGGAGGAGGAAGGGAGGGACGGGTGGGGAAAGGTGTTGGGTTGGTGCGGGTTAGCAGTAGTGCGGGACATAAAACGCGCTGCTGATAAGGATTTAGCAGCAGCGCGCTTTGGGATACGGTGCTACTGCTAACTGGGACAAAAAAGTGTGGCAATTTGAAATTTACCAGCAGCGATCCCGGAAAAAGCGCGCTACTACTACATACTTAGCAGTAGCGCGGTTCTTGCGAGCGCGCTACTGCTACTTAGAGTTAGGTGAACACCGCCGGTCGATATTTGTAGCAGCGCGTTCTAGGCCGAGCGCGCTACTGCTAAATCCTTATCAGCAGCGAGTTTACAGGACACGCGCTACTACTAGTTAGCAGCAGCACTCCTTTTTGAACCGCGCTGCTGCTAAGATTCTGTGTATAGGCTTTTCCCTAGTAGTGTATCCATATCATCAAGTAGGTCAACCATGTAAAAACCCTTTCCCACTAATTTTTCATGTGCATACAGCTTGCCAGGAGTAACCATTAACTGTTTTTTTCGTCTCACGAACAGCCACGTCATCCATCGACTCCAAACGTCCAGTACAAGTCCCCGTGTAACCATTTGGTTAGACTTTATATGTTGATAGTGCGATTGTCTGATTCTGAACGCCCAAATGACCGTCTCTTCTCATTCTCATTTTCTTGCGCACCTTCTTCATGTCTCTTTTGCTCCCCACAAGCCACGAAATTAGCTGGATGCCTTCGTCCCCTCAAACATTCGGTGTTCCAAGCAACTTTTTAATCCCAATTTGATTTCATTGTGTATTGAGAGTTGGCTCATCAAGTTTTATTTTTTAGGAATCCATTATTATTCCCATGCAAACTTTTAATCCCAATTTCATTCCATTGCATACTCCAAGGTAGCTAATCATGCTTTTTAACGACATAGCTAAGCTTAACCAAGAATTAGAGCTACCGGGTATATTGTGGTAAATGGTTGCAGCACACTACACATGGTTGACCGTTGAGAAGAATGATTAACTCAACATTGGGCCTGATGAATTCATTCCCACTATCTTATTTATGTTAACATGTAGCCTATCCGCATCATCAAGTAGGTCCACCATATAAACACCTTTTCCCACTAATTTTTCGTGCTCATACTTCCATTAAATTTTCATGCACATGCAGTTTGCCAGAAATAACCATTAACTTTTTTTCCGTGCACTCTCTATGTATGTCTTGACGTCGTCCATCGACTCTAAACATCGAGTCCCTATCCAACCACTTGGTTAGACTTCACATGTTGTTAGTGCGATTGTCTGATTCTGAGCACAAATGACCGTCTTTTCTCATTCTCATTCTATTGTGCGCCCTTTCCATGTCTCATTTTCTCCCTACAAGCTATAAAACTGCGCTAGATTCCTTCGTTCCCTCAAACCTCCAGTGTTCCAAGCAACCTTTTGATCCCACTTTGATATGGTTGCATATATATAGGTAGCTCATCAAGCTTTTTCTGTTTTTAAGAATCCACTATTCCGCACAACCTTTTAATCCCAATTTCGTTCCATTGCATACAGCCAGATAGCTAATCAGTCTTTTTTATGATGGACTAAGCTTTATCTAATGGGGAAGCATGCATGGTTGCCCCCCGCACCATGAATTAGAGCTACCCGAGTATATTGTCGTAAATGGTTACAATACACTCACATGTTTGATCAATGAGAAAAATGATTTACTCAACAATGAGTCAGGTGATTTATAAGCGACCTTCTTTTTCATACAGAAAATTGAATTATGAGTGAGCTCACATTTTATCTTTCTATGCGAGTACGCTTTTTTTTTTATGAATGCACATCTATAGTTGCTATAGTTGTTTTAGCTTTAGCCAAGGTTTGAAATGTCTTTGTCGTCTCTAATCAACGATCATCTCACATCGCTTCGCTGATATATTGTCAATGTAACAAATTAACAAAACAAAGATCACACTCATTTTCGGCATTTACATTAAATTTTCTTTAGATGCTTACTCTAAACAATATTTCTTTCAAACAAAATTCTTTATCATCAATTTACACTTTGTTTCGTATTTTTAAACATCAAATTATTTGTTAACAGCTCTCGCAGCAACATGTGGGGTATCATCTAGTTCCTATCGGGATCAAACATTCACATTTGAAAGAAAATATATATATATATTATTACTTGGTTCATAGGATAGGAATCATATGACATAGAAAGTGAGCTGACATGCCTATAGTGAAAGAATGTCATTGATGCATACGGTACGAATTTTTTTCATTGAGTCTAAGCTAAGACATCCTTTAGTTTAGAGGAATTTAATAGGAATTCTAAAGGATAGTAATTTGTTGAAAAAACTTCTTTGAAGCCTTTGGCTTTAGAGGAATGGATTCCTATTCCTATGTACTCCCTCACTTTCATAATAAGTGTCGAGGTTTAGTTCCACTACATTTATTATGAAACATGGAGTAGGATATAAACCAATCTTTCACATTTCAAAGAAAAAAAAAACATTATCCTAGACCCAATAAAAAATATTATATCCTATGAATCAAGTGCGATTTATTTGCTAATAGGAAATAAGATGCATGTCTTATCACTTCTATGAACAAAGGAGGCCTGATCCCTATCACAAACAAACAAAAACAAAGGGGGCCTAAAAATGTCGACGGCGAGAGGATAGCCCAAGCCCATCTGACACCCTGACTCTCTCTTCCCCTAATCCCCGCGAAGGAAAGCGAAATGTGAAAAATCGCGGAGCACACCCTCGTCCCCGTCGTCCGCCAGTGCCAGTGGCAACCAATTCGATCTCCCCTTCCCTAAATCTCGCTCCACAGTCCGGCTCCGGGCTCCACACGGCGCGCCGACGGCCAACCTTGGCGCCTTGTCTCGCGTTCGCGGCAGCTCGGCGCAGCGGTGGGCGCCTCCGCCGGCTGTCTCCGCCGGACAAGCAGTAGCGTTCCAGTAGCAAGGTGACCCCGTTATCAGGCACTCACTCTCTCGACTGGCTCGGATCAATTTGCCACACTGCCTGCTGATTGCGCCCGATTGTTAGGTTGGAGCATGTCGAGCGCGGTGGTGAGCGGGCTGGCCGGCGCCGGCGGCGGTATCATCGCCCAGATCATCACATACCCCCTCCAGACCGTACCAACCTCTGCCCCCTCCCGCTACAACTAGTTCCACTACTCTCCTCTAATCAGCTCACTCGCCTCGCTTCCTGGTGCGTCTCGACAGGTGAACACCCGGCAGCAGACAGAGAGATCAGCGAAGAAGAAAAAGGCCGGTGGTGGTGGCTCTGACGCTTCCACCCTCTTCCAGATGCTCCAGGTGATTCCTCTTAGGTTTATCATCATTTATTTACAGTTGCCAATGCTAATGTCCTAGTGGTTAATTGGGGAACTGCAGCTGGTCCAAACGGAAGGCTGGGGTGGGTTGTACAGCGGCCTCAAACCCTCACTTATTGGCACCGCTGCCTCGCAGGTAAACTACAATACTTTTGTAATTTTTGATCTGTTTTTCTGTCTGTGCAACATTATTCTCGAACAATCATGGATCTACGGTGTTCTTTCCCAGTACGTGACACTTGGATAATTCCATCTAGTCTGATTGACTTATGTATCATATTTGTGGGTTTTGATTTGCAGGGAATCTATTACTACTTCTACCAGCTTCTCAAGAACAAGGTCGAAGATGTAGCAGCTGCTCGTGGGAAAAAGGGCCTAGGGGATGGCACTGTTGGGATGTTTTCTTGGCTTGTTATTGCAGCTGTTGCTGGGTAAGTCAACCTACCTGCATTCGTTCAACAGACCAGTCACTCTTTTTTTTCTTGAAATAAGAATGAAAAAGAAATCCTGGATGGGGCTGTTCAGTTATCTATTGGTGTTAGTGCAAGAGGGCATTCCAGCAGCATGGATGTAATCAAACAAAGGCTTTTGCAGAAGAGTTGTGCGCTTGCCTGTGGAAGCTTTGACTTTGACATGAACATGTAAATGTTCACTGACTGTTGAAACTTGAAATCATTTTGAACTAGATAGCAGATGATAATATGCAATTAATGCTAATGTATGGGCAGCTATGAACCTATGACTGTTGCCCTGATCCTGCCTGTGACTGACCGAAGCAATGGTTCACATTAAGCTGTAAGCTTGTAATTCTGTCCAGCCAAGGCTGTTTCTTTTCTGATGAATTATAATTTTATATCATATCCCAAACTCAATCACCTTACACTCCTTTATAGTAGTTGTCTAGTGGATTATATCCCCTTCACAATGAAAGATGTGGCAACTTCTAGATGAAATTTATCTTTAGTGAGTACACTCAGGTGACATGTGTTTAGTTGGTTGCAGGGACAAATATAACAGGAATAACCAACCAGGGATGAACATAATGCGTAAACTACTAAATAATAGGAATATTCCATAAGGATATCAGGGTTCTATTTCCCCTCAGCCATCTAGTTCCATTACCTCTGTTGTAGCGCTGCAGTCCTTTCATCCAGCTTGTATCTGTTTGGATTATGCATCTTTAAGTTATTCATGAATATCATGCCGTGTGTTTCAGTTCTTGGCAGTTATCTTGGTTTATTTATTGGTAAAAACTGAAGCATCTCTATGAATAAGAAAAACCGAGTTGCATGAGATACTGAGATTGATCCTTAGGCATGCTCATGGAATCCTTTCTCTGCTTCAGGTCAATCAATGTTCTTCTTACAATTCCAATATGGGTTCTTGTCACACGCATGCAGGTAAACTTTATTAAACGAACTTCCTTTAAAAATTTGGCACGAGAACCACTGAATTCGTTGAACAAAAGAGTTACCAGAAGACTACAAGATTCGAAATAGGCTTAATGAGACCCTATTGTGGTGAAGCAGTGATTTCCACTACATCCTAATACGTGTGTACTGTGTTTGCTTTGTCTTTGATGATGACAAGGAATCCATGAACGGGTCCCATTCCATTACCAAAGCACAATGGTTACTACTTATTAGGCCATGCCATCCTTTTGTGAAATTAGTTGAAAGTCCATACGGTCGTTACCAGGCCTGTACTAGTAATGCTACCACTATTACAAAAAACTGTGCAGAGGTTTTGCACACTCTAAGAATAATAATTATAACGCAACCACTAATAGTTTGCAATTTGTCTATATGCTATTCATAGAAAGTAATGCTTTACTTATATCTGATCGGTAGATGATTCCCCCCCCCCCCCTACTTTTCAGACACATACACAGGCAGAAAGGAAGGTGATAGAGTCCAAGAGGGAGCTTTTGCTTAAGGAAATATCCAGGGCCAATCCAATAGATGCTCATATTCTTAAGGATAGATTAGCTAAGCTTGATTCTGAAAAACCTCGCCCATATGGCACACTTCAAGCGGTGAGCACTCTTTTTCTCGAGATGTCGGATGTTCTTACTATTCGGATTCCTTAAATAGAAAATACTAAACATAGAAATTAAAATACCGTTTCTGAGGGGCCACAGCCATATATCTTTCTAAAATGTAATTACTGATGATATTTCTGCTGGAATTGTTGAGTTTAAACTTGAAGTTACATTAAGCTTGCCTGTAGAGCCTACGAGCACCAGACAGGCCGAGCATTCATCTAGATCCACTCCACCAACTATTTAGTCTCGAATTACATTTGTTCGATCACCTTATTTCTGTAGGCTTGATTACTGCACCCTATATGACAAATATCATCTGCTAAAACTTCCATCTATATATTTGAACGGTAACGATGACTGGCATTAGAACGACGTTGTGTCCAGTCTTGCTAATTAACTTTCTACTTCTCAACTGAAGTTACGAGACATAATTATACTTACTACTATCAGTGTTAAACAGATCCGGGAGGTCTATCGTGAATCAGGCATAAGTGGATTCTGGAAAGGACTTGTTCCGACACTAATTATGGTTAGTTATCTGTTTCAAGAACATCAGAACCAAAATTTAGTGGACATATATGTAATTCCATTGGTTGAACCATGTGAACCTTCAGGTATGTAATCCATCAATTCAGTTTATGATATATGAAACACTGTCAAAGCGTCTCAAGTCAAAGCGGTCTGGAAAGCGATTCCCCAAGAAGAATATCACTGCTATGGAGGTAAGGGATGTTTATCTATAGCTCATGTCTCTATGTTCACGAATATATGTTATTTTGGACTGTTTAATTACTGACTGTTAACTGTCTTTCTAGAAGCTTTATTTTTCTGTTTCTAGAAATTTGCATGTACCTGTGACTGTCTTCCTAGAAACTTCTTCTATGTACTATTTATCCAAGTGCAGGTTTGTATCTCTTATATATATGAATAGTAGTACTTGCTTGATGCTTCATATAATAAAAATTCTTCATCGGCGATGCAGTTATCTCAGATTACTTCTCTACAATTCTAGCACATTCCCTTACATGATTGTATTTCAACATACACACTGGTTATTTGAGAAAGCTAGATCATTTAGTGGCACAAAGGGCCAGGACAGTATATATACTGTTTTTAGGCATGCTTGCATGTTGTACAATGTCCAGCTTGGGAGGTGACTTCAGGGAGGAGGATCCTTGACTCCTTATTATTTCTTGCTCCATTTTGGTACAAATGCAATGCATATCTGTTATTGCAGTTAGACAATTAGTTATTTCTCTTTGTCTCGTTCCACATCCCAGATCTATATTTGTTTGTTTGTACTTCAAATCCAAAGCTAAACGACAGTACAAGCTTTTGGAAATATTCTCACATATATTTCTATATTTCATTCTCAGTATTTTCCCTTGAACAGGTATTCTTAATAGGTGCAATGGCAAAGCTGGGAGCTACTCTTGTGACCTACCCGTTGTTAGTGGTCAAGGTAAAAATATATTTGGCAGTTCATCACCTGCAAAGTTTATCACTAATGTGCTGCCCTACCCATACTTATCTGAAGCACATCTTTGAAAAATAATTTATGGTAGAAAGATGCCCCTAGTTAGAAAATTTTGGAAAAATCTGAAACATATGGTATTTGTGAACTTATCCAAATGAGTCAATTAGATTATACCAAGTTGAACTGCAAAGCAGACTCTAATAAAAAGGGGTTTCTTTCCATTTTGTTACTTTTTTTTTCTCAGTTCTAGCAAAGGAAGTACTACTTGATCTCCCGCAGTGCAGTATTGAGAAAAATAGCCTCATCGGTAGGCTCACCATCTAGTACCTGACGCATAGCATCATGAATGCCTGGTCTGTCATCTATGTGACCACACAACAGCATGGAAATTTCACTCAAAAAGAGTATAATCTAGATCTGCTGTGGAATGTGAATGCAACTAGTTGCACCTTTAAAGTCAATCAGGCATGCATGCAACTACACAGCCTATTCGGGGTGGTTTGAAATGGGGTTTACTTTAACGGCAAAGAAGTTATGTTATGTTCAATCTGTTTTGATCATGTATTTTATCCCTTGCAGTCTAGGTTGCAGGCAAAACAAGAAATTGGCAGGAACGCGGCGTCCAGATATACAGGTATCTTTTACCAGCATTTAACCAAAACTTGTAAAAAACGTCGGAGTTTTAATGGCTTTCTGAACCAGTGTGCTCTGATTGTGCACGATCTGCTGTATCCTCGTTTTATGTCTTTGTGCATCTACTCGTGTCACCTCTGTTGAAAAGTGGCATGAGACTGACCGCTTGTATTTACCAGGTACATTAGATGCAATATTGAAGATGATTCGCTACGAGGGATTGCACGGATTTTACAAAGGAATGGGTACAAAGATTGTACAGAGTGTTCTTGCCGCCTCGGTCCTTTTTATGGTGAAGGAGGAGCTGGTTAAGTTTGTAGTTCTTTTAGTTGCCAGGAGTAGGACTCTGCTTCTTACTAGATCTAACAAACGATAGATCTTGTTTTCTGATCAGATTATTGTATTGTCTCCACATGTAGTATTCCTTTTGAAAATGCACTTTCAGTTCTTTATTAGTCAGAAAATCTCAAGTATCTCTAATTGCTAAAGATGTTCTTCTCTGTCGTGCCCTCTTATTTTACTGCCTCGTAGCAAGATGTTCAGGGGGGTCCCCTCGTAGCAAGAGGGCAGTAAAATATAAATCAAGCATCTCTAATTGCTAAAGATGTTCAGGGGATCCAGATACAAGTTTGGGATCCCTCGACATTGGCAGCTAACAAACGGGCTACAGTATCAGTATTACTCTCTCTAGGACAGTGCACACGAGGCAGTCCTAGCTATGAAGGCTACACTCGCAAAGAGTAGCTAGCGAGCGAGGAGATCCTTGAGCGCCCTTGCTTGAGCGACTCTAACTCTCGACGACGGCGGGCATGCTCCTGACGTCGTCCATGGCGACGCGCACGGTTCGGAGGGGGTCGTCGCGGGGGAAGTTGCCGTTGTAGATCACTTGGAGGAAGCCGTCATCTGCTGCTGCGTCGGAGACGACGCGGGCGGCGAGCCAGAGCAGGAGGCAGTGCCCCGTCGGCAGGACCCCGGCGCGCGTGCGCACCTTCACCGTCATGCCCTTTTTCACCCGGACCGACGAAGATGGCATCTTCTTCTTCTTCACTTGCTCTGCCCTTGATCTCGTCTGTTGGGTCGACGTCTCCATGCCCATAGTGGCAGCTGGAGATGGAGCCGGCGCGGCCGGGGCGGTGCACCTCCTCTTGCTCTTGGTGACCTCTCCCGTCGCCGTCGGTGCGTAGGCGGGCGCGTGCAGGGACGATGGCTTCTCGGTCACGTGCGCGGACGACGTGCTCTGGATCGACGCGGCCTTGCTGATGATCCCGCTTCCGCCTTTGGGCGCGGCGGCGAGCTTCCTGCGCCGGTGGAGCTCCCGGCGGATCGCACACCGCTCCGACGACGCTCGCTTCGCCATGAGAGCCGGCATGGCTTGGTCTTTGCCTCTTTGGCGGTGGTCGCGGAGAAGATCTACGCTGAAAAAGAGGAGAGGCGCTATGCTGTATATCAAGCTCGCACGAGGCGGTGGCCTCGCCGTGTTGGCGTCGGAGTGGGACTGACCGGAAGCGTTGGTACGAACTAAGCAATGGCGGGGAAGCGGGAAGCCTAGTTACTAACGGATTAGACATTTGACTGACTGATATTCGGATTCGACTGCACGTAGATTGCAGCTCAATGGCCCGATGAGCTCGATCGCGTGTGTCACAGGGGATCTCCTGATTTATCTTGACTAGTAGAATGTCTGTGAGTTGCCACAGGCCTTTTAGAAAGAAAAAAACTTGTTACATATATAAACATAATGTATGCATTATGTCAAATTTTAGATGTGTAGAAAAAATGAATTCAACTTTACTTGCAATGTATTAGGTAAAATAATTTAATTCAACAATTATATTAACTCATCTGATGCACAAAATAAAAGGAAGGGGTTCAAAAAATATAATAACTCTATCGTGCATTGCGTTACAAATGATAGTTAGCATCTGGACACCTTTAATGTACAGGTGCTATCTATCAAATGATCGGTCGTGTCACGGAGCATGCTCATTGTTATTATCAATATCAATTAAAGACAACTATTGTTATTATCAATATCAATTAAAGACAACTAGTAAGCATGCACGTGCAATGCACGAATAACAATACATAGGATTTCCTTGTTCGTAATTAGCAAAATCGACACATCAAAGGCAATCAACGGGGTGAACTTCTCCATAGAGAACATATGGAATATTTATTGTGCGTATAGTAAAAATGGAATCAAATATTCCACGATGTTTCTGTTTTGTAATGAAACTTCATATCATAGGACTTATGATGCGATTAAGCATTGTACAAATGAACATGGTAGAGATGGAAAAGGGTACAAAAGGGAAAAATAGGAACATAGTAAATGAGCCCCGAATGGTAAACTTTCTCAGAGGTAATAATTGATTAAGGGTCATACATTGTCGCAAGGCACAAGCAATGTCATTTAAAACAGTGGAAAATAAGTTAAAAAATAATATGATTGTTCATGGTTCTTACATGATGAACCACAAATCTTTCCAAAAATAAACAGGGGAAAAAGTATCATATAGTTCTCCGTCCGATCCATATTACCTGTCGCTCAAACAGATGTATCTAGAGATATTTCAGTACTTGGTATATCCATTTGAGCAACCAGTAATATGGATCGGAGGGAGTATATGATTTTAGAACAAGTTCATGTCATACATGCATGAGAATAACGCCCGATTCACAAATCAACATCAATCTTAACACGTAGACCAATGACAATTATAACCATGCGGTGCCACGGAACAGTTCACCAACCTATACTGATCAC